>NC_077227.1:466624596-466889596 GCF_027887165.1 Monodelphis domestica | reverse complement strand
GAACTGATACACTATATTATTTAAGGGTTTTACCGCTTACAAAGAAAAGAAGGGGAAAGGAAGGAAAAAAACATCACAACTTAGCTCTATTATAAGGCTCCAACCTTTGTGCACTCTATAATTTGGCCAAGCTAATGGTCTGGCTGTTCCTTACAGGTAACATGCTCTTTCCCATTTCTGTGCTTTCCCCCTATGCTTGAAGGATGTTATCTCCTCACCTCGGCTTTCCTTGGACTCTCAGCTCAGACTTCTAATAAAGTCCTTTTCTAATCCCTCTAGCTCTTGCCAGTGCCTCCCCCTTCCCCAGAAATCTTTATTTGGTATATATTTTGTACTCAAATGTTTGTGAACTCATCAGTTCAGGAACTCGATGCAGATGGCAACGTCTCCCTGTCTCCCCCTCTTGTGTGTCATGTCTTCCCCAAAGTTGTCATGTTTGAAAAGGAAAAGTTTGTTGACAATCTAGAAACCGTGAATTTGAGCATCCTCTTCCCCCTTCCTTGGGATGGTGAAACACAGGGGAGGGACCCTCAAGATCAAGGACCAGGTTAAATTTTACTTGTTTCATAGGTTGGCCAGTTTACTGGTTATATAACTCTGTGATTAGGTAGTCTGGTCTTTGGAAAACAGTTTGTTCCTGGGGCAATTTGTAAGGTTTTCCAGCATGGCAGAACCTGCCAGAGCTTGTGCATCAATGGCATGGCTGGAAGAGCCCAGAATCACCTCCATGTCAATAGAAATGCATATGTGTTTTATATATATAAACATATGTGCATACATACCTATGCAGGCATGTGCTCACGTACACATATGATCTCCCTCTTTTTTTTAAACAATATTTTATTTGGCCATTTCCAAACATTATTCATTGGAGACAAAGATCATTTCTTTTCCTCCCCCCCCTCCATAGCCGACACACGATTCCACTGGGTTTCACATGTGTTCTTGATTCGAACCCATTTCCATGTTGTTGGTATTTGCACTAGAGTGTTCATTTGGAGTCTCTCTTCATTCATGTCCCCTCAACCCCTGTAGTCAAGCAGTTGCTTTTCCTCGGTGTTTTTACTCCCACAATTTGTCCACTGCTTGTGGATAGTGTTTTTTTCTCCTAGATCCCTGCAGGTTGTTCATCTCCCTCTTTTTAAAAAAACAAACTCCTTTAGGTCAGTGAGGACTTTTTTTTTTACTTTCTACCTCATCTCTCTAGCATCTAGCACAGCACTTGGCATGTTGTAGGTGCTCAATATCCTTTAATCTTAGAACAATAGTTTCTAATACTGTATAACAGAATTAGTTCTGCCTTATCTATCCAAAGTTTTTTTTTTAATATTGGTTCATTTTTTTGTTTGTATCTAATTTTTGGGGACCCCATTTGGAGTTTTCTTGGCAAAGATATGGGATTGATTTGCCATTTCTTTCTCCCACTCATTTTACAGCTGAGGAAATTGGGACCAACAGAGTTAAGTGACTTATCCAGAGTTACACAGTTAGTAAGTGTCTAAGACTGAATTTGAACTCAAGGAGGATGAATCCTTCTGAATCCAAGCCTGGCACTTTATCCCCTGTGCCACCTAGCTGCCCTAATACAAAATTGTTTTCTATTAATGATGAACAGAGAGTCCCTTCTCTAGTTAATTCAGCCACCTTTCTAACCCTTTCAACTCAAAAATTGATTTGTGCCATGATGTGCCATATTCTCAATCAAAAATAGCTTCCTCATACCCTTACTCTCCACCAAAAATACTTCTCACACTCTGAAGAGCAGCTCAAGTCTCATCTCTTCCATGGAGCTTTGAGAAGAGGGTGGCCAGGATAGAAAAGAGATTGGAGACCAGGTTATATGGGAACTTATTGATGGTAGAAGAGGCAAAAGCACTGGATTTGGAATTGGACCTTAGAAAAGTCTCTTAACATCCCTGGGCCTCAGTTTCCTTATCTATAAAATGGGATTAGACTGGAAATTCTCTAAGATGCTGGCCAGCTTTAAACCTATGACCTAGGGATGTTGAGTCTAGAAAGGAGAAGATGGGAGTCAGAGTAGAATATTTTAATCTTTAAATATTTTAAAGGAGATCATCCAGAAGGAGGATTATATTTGTTTGATTTGATTTCTTCAAGGCAGAATTAGGATCAATGGGCAGATTTGTAGAGGCAGATTGAGGCTTGATCTAAGGAGAAACTTCTTAACAAGAAACACTTGGGAAAATGAGATTCTTTAGGAAGTACTGGTTTAATGATTCCTCCATTTCTTTCTGCCCCTCCCTCCCAATTCATACACCATAGTCTGTGGGAGAAGCTGGAGGACCACCTATCAAAAATATTTAGAAGAGATTCTTCATCAAGTATTGGTTGGATTAGAAGGTCTCTGAAATCCTTCCAAATACTGAGGCTAAGTGATTCTATTAGCACTGAAAATGTGGGCTTGCCTCTTCTTTAAGCTTAATGGGTATTTTTTTCCCCTCATAAGATTTAACAATCACCAGCACTAGTATAATTACCTGGATGTGGTCCACCATCACCACCATCTTCCCAGGCAGGGAAAAACAAAGGTCACTGAAGCACAACCACAACCACTCTGATGTACTTGTTCATTAGAGTGATGACACAGTTACTACTTCACAGGTTTGTTTGTTTTTGGTAATGAAAGGGCCAGAACGAAAGGGGTTAATATAAAAGGTTGGACTGGATTATTAAAGAATAGAGTCACCAGGAATTCAATCAATTCCAAAATGATTTTTAAAAAAAATATTTATAAAATATAGAAAGAGTGAAAGTAAGAAAATCAAAGAGGACAGGGTAAGATATCGAACCTATGCACTAAGTATTTTGCTAGGACCCCTGGCTCAAGCCAGGCAGGGCTAATTAGTCCTTAGCAGGAGGCATCTCAAACTTGAGCAGAGGACTTTGGGATTCAGGGAGCCTCTCTCAAGAGGGGAGGCCTCTCCTGAGCTAGTCCTTTCATAAAATCCAGGAAAGGAGTCAGCCGTTTTCACTCGCCCCACAGTAGTAGTTCTAAGGGAAAATTCCAAGAGCAGCCTGGGATCCCAAGCTGGAGCTCCTTCAAGATTCACAGGAAGTTCTTGGCATTTTTAAAGATCATTCCTTTTCGTCACTTCCTGTGACTTCCTTCCATTTTATGTGTACCAATTACAGCAAAAGCTTTTCTTAGCAGTCAGTCAATTCCTGTTTGTTACCCACTATCACACATGTGGGTCACAGACCTCCCCTACTCAAGTGTAAGTGGGGTGTGTGCGCTTCAGGTGGTTAAATCTAAAAATGGGCAGGGGAGAGCTAATCCCATTTTCACAGTAAGGAAGGGGCTTCTCAGTATAGAAATGTTACTATCAGTAGATTTGGGGGCAAGGTATGTAGGTAAATGAGAGACCCCTAAGGCATAGTCCTATATGAGGCTCATCCCATAGGGGAACACTGGTTTCAAGTTCTCTGGCTCCACTCTGAGGAATGCAACTTCAATGATCTGATTGGTGAGATCTTAGAGATGTTTAATCTGGAAATGAGAAGAGACTTGGGGGAAAGGACATGTCATTGTTTTCTTCACGTTATCTGATGGATCCAAAAACTTAAGAATCCTTGTCAGAGTCCTTTACCACATAAGAGATCAGCTGAGTGGCAAGTAGTGAAATGATGTGCGGGGAGTTTGACTCACCCCCACTCTGTGCAGACTCCCTCTCTGGGGCTAACTTCTTGGTAGGTTTTGGCTTTGATGTTTCCAAAAAGATCAAGGGAAAAAAATCTGAATTCATATCAAGGTAATTGTCTAACTGATAGTCGTTTTTTCTACTTTCATCTCAAGTGGCACTCTTGGTTTCAGAGGCTATCCTGCAGTCTCTCTGGGAGACCTTGGGAAACACATCCCAAGTTTTGAAAGTTTAAAGTTCTAGCTCCAAGTCAAGGGAAACAAATAAGATTTCAACACAAGAGTAGAAGATGGAGGCAAATTTCAGGCCTCCTAACCTTAGTTATTTAGCCTGAATGTATAGGCTTAATTCTCCACATAACTGATTTGATTATCCACAGGGCAGAAAAATCCAGAGCAACTTGCTATCTCTTGAAAAATCTGTTTGCCAATTTCTTTCATAATAACAATCAAGCAACTTATTCAGTATTCTAAGGTTTGCAAAAGTGTTTTACATATGTTATCTCATTTAATCTTCACAGCCACCTTGGGAGATAAGTGCTGTGATTATCCCTATTTTAAAGTTGAGGAAATTGAGGATTCTGGTCTTCCTGACTCTGCCCAGCACTCTATCCATTGTTCCACATACCTGCCTCATGAGCTAGTCATCTTATAAGCAGATACTAGGATCTCATCAGAGATAAAAATTTCATGCTTCCCCTCCTTTTTTCCACCATTACTTGCGAACTTTAGATTTACTCCACCCTGCTTAGTCTAACAAAACAGGAATGTCTACACCCCTACTTAAGGATTAAGTATTTAGGAGGACGGCCTATGACAGACATGTGCTAGCAAATGACAAATCAGAAACAACTGACAGATCCCTGAGCTGTCCTAAGTCAAGCTTAAGCTAACATTGGTACATGTGAGATGCAGGAAAGTGATGTAAAAATGGTCTATATATTTCACTCACTTCCTCTCTCAGGGCTCTTTTCACAGACAGGTGGCTCTGGCGGCAGTGTGCTGAGTGTCTTGGCAACTTGGAGTGGTGGCAGCTATTGTACGGGTTTGGCAGTGAGAGTCCTTGATACACTACTGGGGAAGCTTAGTAACCTAGTTCAGGTGAGGCATCTTTTCCAAGCTCTCTCAGAGTTTAGGCTGATTCTTTTTTCCTTTACCTTCCAAAACACCTTCTGAGCCCAGATTCAAAGGGTTGGTCCTCTGATTCCAAATCTGGCATCACATGCACTGAACCAAATTGGATAGGGTTAAAAGTCAGATCACCTAGAGCAGGAGTTCTTACATTGTTTTGTGGCATGGACTGCTTTTGCAACTTTCCTCAGAAGTTATTTCCTTCCCCAAATTATATAGTTAATATTCTTTTTTAAAAACTTGAATTCCAAATTTTCTACCTCCCACTCCTCCCCAATCCACTGGGAAGACAAGCAAAATTGTCTTGGATCATTATGTTGATCAGAGTAGCCTAGTCTTTCACAGTTGGTTATCATCACAACATTGCTATTACTGCACACAATGATGTCCTGGTTCTTTTCACTTAGCATCATATAGGTGTTGTCACGTTTTTTTTCTGAAACCACTTCCCATCACAGGAATTTACCACAACTTATTCAGCCATTCCCCAATTGTTGAGCATCCCCTTGTTTTCCATTATTTGCCAGCTCAAAAATTGCTGCCAAAAATATTTTTGTACATTTTTGTCCTTTCCTTTTCCTTTGATTTCTTAGGCATACAGACCTGGTAATAGTGGTGGTGATTGTTTGTCCTTTGTTTTCAAATAGGAACGAAGACATCATGGGATGATGTTCTGACTTTTGAGTAGTATCAATAGGTCAAAAGGTATGCAGAATTTTATAACTCTTTGGGCATAGTTCCAAGTGGTTAAGGGATTGAACCAGTTCATAGCTCTATCAAGTTTTTTAGTCTGCCTATTTCCTCTCATCTCCTCCAGCCTTTGTCATTTCTGATATGTGTGAGAAGGTACTCAGATTTGTCTTAATTCGCGGTTCTCTAATCAATAACAATGTAGAACATTTTTCATACATCTATATATAGCTCTAATTTCTTCTTCTGAAAACTACCTATTCATATCTTTTAACCATTTATCAATTGGGGAATGGCTCTTATAAATTTTTATAAGTTTGACTCAGTTCACTATATAGTTGAGGATTTTTCAGAGAAATTTGTCTTAAAATTTTTAATTTAATTTATTGTCTAAGGTACTTTTTAGCAAAATATAGTTTTCCTGCTTATCTCTTTTAATTACATCTATTTTTGGTTTTGCTTTGTCTGAAATTCTGATTGCCACCTCTAATTTTTTTTTCCTCAACTGAAGCATATATTTTGCTTCAGCTCTTTAACTGTGTATCTGTTTCCAAGAGTATCTCTTATAGCTTCTGACCAGTGACCTCCCTTTTATCATCCCCTTCTCATTTCTCTTATTCTCTTCTCTTTCTAATTCCCTTTGGGTAAGATAGATTTCTACCAAATGATGTGTGTGTGTGTGTGTGTGTGTGTGTGTGTGTGTGTGTGTGTGTATTCTTCCCTCTTTAAATCAATTACAAAAAGAGTGAAATTCAAGCATTGCTGACACTCCCATTTTCCCCTCCACTATAAAAGTTCTTATGGGCCTCTTTAATGTGAAAAAAATTTCCCCATTCTACCTTCCTCATCATGCATCCCTTTCCCTCAACATATCTAACTTTTCAGAGATCATTCCAACATAATTCACTCATATTTGTGCCCTCTGTCTATGTAGACTTCTCCTAACTTCCTTAATAATGAGTTACATATATTATATTCCCATATAGGAATGTAAACAGTTTAACTTTATTGAATCCCTTATTATTTATCTTTCATTTTTACCATTTTAGCTTCTCCTGAGTCTTGTGTTTGAATGTCTTTTTTTTTTGAGCTACCCAGCTGCCCCCCTTCTTAATATGACTTTTAAAAATTATGTTTATTTAATTAATTTAGAATATTTCCCCATTGCTTCATAATTAATCATAATTTTCTTATATTCCTCTCATTCTTTTCCCAATTTTTTAAACTGTTTGTTAACTTTCTTGAACCTTCCAGTACTTGTTTAGCTTAGGTCCAATTAGCATTTTTCTTTGATGCTTTGCTTGTAACTATCTCCACATTATTATCTTCTGAGTTTATACCTTGGTCTCCCCTACCACCATGGTCAATTTTTTTTTGGGGGGGGGCTTGGGGTTTTTTTTCAGCCTATTTCTTGTTAAACTTTATGTTAAAATTGAGTTCTGCTCACCTGTGTGTAAGGAGGCACTGTCCCAAACTTTAGGCTTTCTCATTTTTCTGTTTTCAGAGCTAGTTCTGGAGATCTGCAAGTTTTTGGTGCTTATAGGGTGGTGTGATCCCAGGAGTGGGCAATGCTCTTTTAGTCTGTGCTCTGGTCCTTGCTCCCCTACAGTGTTAGTGATCCTTTTGACCATGGAACTATGGCCAGGTTCCCTGCTCTCCTGTAGCCACAAGTGCTAGTGTTCCTCTCCACCCTTGAATTATTCATGGGCAGTAGTTGCTGTTCAGCACTAGCTGCACCCAGTACCAACAAAGGGGTCCCTATAATCTGTTGTCAATCCCCTTATCAACTCTGGGCTGCTAGCCTGTGAGAAGATTGGATTTAGCTCTCCCTGATTATAACAATGAAGGTACTTAGCTCTTCCTTTATTGGGAAAATTGAATTATAATCCCCAGTCTATTTTTAGATTTTAATCCCCAAAAAGTGTTAACTCAGTATTTGAAGTAGATATATCCATTTTAATCTACAAAAAAGTAACTAACCACTAAAGGTGCCTAACTACTAAAGGTGCGAACTAATTACAAAAGGTGTGATATAACCAAAAAAGGTATAATCTAACCAAAAGAGGTGTGAACATCCATTTCATATATTGAGTGGGCAGTCCTGGAGAGGGTGTCACTGTGATTGGTAGATGTGAAATTTAGGGGAGGTAACACAAGAGAAAAAGATCCTTAAATAGAGGAAATAGAGGCACACAAGATACAGATCAAAGAACTCTGACTCAGAGTTGGACTGGAGGATCAGTCTCTCAAGCTTGAAGTGAAGAAGAGTCACTCAGAGGAGAGACTAGAAGACAGACACAGGCTTAGCCATGGAACTCAACCCTGGAGGAACTTGTGCAGGAGACCTCACTCTGCTTTCTTTTTAGACAGTCACCATGGTGAGTGAAAAGCTGACTTAGTTTCCCTCCCTTTCTGGAGGTGTGAACCTCTGAGAAAGGCCCATCGTCTTGAGACTCCTTTCCTTGATTAGGGCTTTAAAATTTCTACCTGGATCTAAGAAAGTCAGAGCTCTCTCTCCCTCTTTCCCTTTTTCTCACTTCCTTAATATCTTCCCTCTGTTGTAAATAAACTACCATAAATTCCATTTACTTGAATAATTTATTTTGGGATTTAGAAATTAAATCCCTGGTGACCACCAATTTAATATATTCAGAGTCCAACCACAATTAAATTTAACACCTGTGCTGGGCCAACTCCTATCCCAATTTTACAGACCTTTCCTGCTGAACTCCTAAGTTGTCTTAGGTTAGAAAAATGTCTCATTCTGACCTTTTGTTGGCTCTACCACTCCACAATTTGATTTGAGGAGTTATTTTAAAGTTGTTTGGAGAATAGTGGGAGAGTTCAGTTGGGTGATTGCCTCTAATCTTCCATCTTAGCCCCACATCCACAATAAAGTTTTTAAATCACTGAAATGCAAATGAGCAATTTGAATTTTCATTCCCATCCAAATTCATGGACCCCCTGAATTTTATGCTATCAGTGGATTCCAGATTAAGAACTCTTGACCTAGAGAATGCATCCAGGCCATTAGACCATATGGTGTAGTGGAATTAGACCTAGGTTTGAATCCCAAATTTGACACTATATGATTGGGGCCCTATCTTTTAACCTCACTAAGCCTCATCTTACTCATCTGCAGAATGCTTGTATGATCTGCCTCATAAAGTATTTGTGATGAAAGCACTGTAGATGTGAATTATTATAGGGCATTTGGGGAGTCACTGCTACCCAGAATATTAAGCCTCCATTTAATTGGGTTATCTATTTGTGATTACAAACTGGTTAAATGTAGTTTATGATTACTAAGGCATATTAGGTTTTGTAACCTATGCCCTAACATTTTGAGATTAATATCACAGAGAACCATAGCCTTTGGTGCCACTGTATAACAATTAGTTCTAGGCTGCATGAGCCATGATCTGATAACTAGAGAGCCATTTCTCAATTTCAGGTAAAAGGGCTAGTGGGTAACATGCATTTCTCTGGCCTGCCTCATGCTATCCTTTCTTCCCATTTTCTTCATTTCTTCTTAGGACTTTTGCTTGTTTTTAACTTAAAAATAAAAAATGGTGGTGGTGGGAATTGCTACCCACCACTTACTGTCCCTCATCCTCCAGGGACAAGGTAGCATCTCATTTACTGTGTGTGATGAGATGGACGCCGGCAATTGGCAGGTGTACTTTCTCTTTTGACTGCTTAAGAGAGACATTCAGAGCTAAACTTTTCCTTCTTTTTCTTTCAAAATTGTCTTTTGCCAGTGATTAAACACAGGAGGGAGTCCAGGCTGTTGAAATCTATGGAAAGTGACATGTCCCACTGAGCCACATGTAGCTCTATCCAGTGCTGGAGATTTTTATCCAGAGCTTATAAATTACCATTACCTTTAAGTTTATTTAAAAATATTTATACATATATATGAATATGTAATATTTCACCTTTATCATTTTAACTTTTTCAGCCCACTTCATGCCAACCAAATAGTATGATCTTTTCTTATTTTCTTTTAAGTATGTAGATATCCAGCTGAATGTAATTAGGCTAATATCAACATGCTCTTGGCCTGTGTACTGCCATTTTACATGAACATTCAGTAGACTTTATTTTTATCTGAATTTTATAGGCAGAAGTTTTTCAGTTATTTCAAGCTCCCTGTTTATTTTGACAATAATTATTTATTTCATGTCTAGAGATTTATTTGTAACACAACTTTGCTCTTCTGAAGAGCTCCTCAAGTGGAAGGGCAGGATCTGTAGACCAATCTCATCACATATTCCTGTTTTCTTCTACCCCTTACTTGATAGAGAGAGACAGAGAGAAAGAGAGGGACGTACACAGAAGGAGGGCAATCAAATTAGAGAAAGAAGCTGAAAAGGGTTCAGAGTGCTAGCTACTGTGACAGACTATGCTGTTCCTTCCTTGAAAAACGATGAATTCAGAGATAGATTCCTGCCTTGATAAAAAATGAAACTGGCTTAAATAAAATGGTTTGCACACATCTACAAGATCTGATGACAGAGGCAGTCAGTTTCTATATGTTAGAAAAGTAAATTATTTGCAGAAATTCTGGGTGAAACAATGCCTTCTCCATGGCCAATGGTGCTTCTCTACAAACATGTACCCATGTCCTATAGTGTCCTTACAAATAATACAAAGTACCCCTTAAAAGGGCCATAGGTGGTCTTCTGAGTGCAACTTTATCACCACGGAAATGATTTTAGCATCTAGTGGTCATGGCAAGATTCAAATGTTCTTTTTAAATTCTTCCTAACTTCCTGAGACAGGAAATCCAGGATATTGATGAATTTAAGTTAAACTTAAGGAAGTTGATGGTGGTTCCCTAATAGATGTACCTCTTTATTTTCCCTTGCTGTCTCTTTCCCTCTCCAACATGTTTTAGGACTGGCAATGATACTCATGGTTATTGTTTAGCCACTCTCATGGCACTAAAGGTTAGGTAGGTTAAAAGCATCAGCACCCCAAGACACATGAATCCCATAAAAACACATACAAAATACAAAGAATTTGGTTATTTATTTATTTTGAATAAAAAAGAGGGCAGGATAACAATACTACTGGCTCTGTATACAAAACACAACATGAGAGATTGCATCACGTTTACAAAACTGCCATTATGTACAGCACCAAATATTCACAGCAACTTTGACTCCAATACCAGAATCATATAGGAAATGGAAGCGAATCCAAGATGGAAAAATGAACACATCAAATAGCCCTATAATCAGCCTGGCAAAGAAACGCCTGAATATCTAAGGCATAAGATATGAAAGTTTTATTATCCTTTGCTTGGGTTGTAATGAACAAAATTAAGTTCTGATTCTCTTGTGGGGCCTGCTTTAAGGAAAACAACAAAAAGTGCCGTGTGTATTTATTTCCTCCACAATCTCCCCAACTTCAAACTCTGCCTAAGAAAACTCCACTCTAAGCATTAAACAGCCCAGGACGCTCATGTATCATGGCATTTTTTCAGGAATGAATATAGCCCAATCTACATCTTTATCAAATGTCAGGCTCTGCCATTTGAAATGTGAGGTTTTTAGTCCTCTTCCAGTCATAGTGTTGAAAGCACTGAAACAAAGTGAACTATGCTTTATCTTAACGGTAACACAACTCATTCATTCATTCAACAAATATTTAATGAATGCCTACTACGTGCAAGGCACTTTGTTAAGTGCTTAGGGGATTAAAAAAAATGAAGGGGTTCCCTATCCTCAAGGATTTTACAATCTAGTAATCCACATTATTTACATATATTCATACAATTAAAAGACTAAAGCAGCTCTGAGTTTTTTTTATGGATAAAGGATATTCTAAATGTTAGGTGATAATATTCTTAGTAAAGGATTATACATTTTTTTATCAATAATAAAGTCTAGGAAGTGTCATTCTTCTTTTCCCCAGATCCTATTACTCAGAAAAATAATATTTAAACTCAACCCTAAGGATGCAGAAACTTTTTCTTTCTACACCCCTAAGATTTCTGATGAACTTTCCATCTGCTTGAAAATCAGTGTAAAAATATTGATAGATTCTTTGCACAATTCAAAGCTGAGTACATGGTTGAAGATTAGTTGAATACAGGTTGATTTCAATGAAAAATCCACTATATAGCTCTATATACAAATAGCCCAGTTTTTCTAAATTGTCTTATCTTCAAGGATTTGGTATCTTCCTTTCTTACATGTGAAAGAACATTTGTGCCAAACACTAAAGTCGAACAATTCTGGGAACATTCTTCATGATTCCAAATAAGGTTTATGGGACCAAAGGATCTTAGAGGTTGTTTAGTACAACCGGCTTGTTTTACAGATTAGGAAATAAATTTATAGAGGGGAAACTGCTTTCGTGGGATTACCCAGTCAGAAGCAGAGCTGAGATTTGAACAAAGGTCTTCCAGTGTCAAATCCAGTGACTGAAGGCATTTTGGGGGTGTTGAACTCTTTATCTGGCACTATTTATAAGCACCTTATAAATCAATATAAAAAACATTCACCAGTTCCACTTTCCCTTTACTAATTAATGTACCACCCACCCCCAGCTCCCACCTATACTCTGGAGCACACACACAGCAAATCTTTATTAAGATGGGTAAGGTATGAAACTGCAGAGCTTCAGCTATAGTTAGCTGCTCTGTTAAGGTGCAAACTCTAGAACATTTTTACTTTAGAAAGTTTGGAATGGGAATGGTAGGATTCAAACACAGTTAAATGAGCTATTTTGTCTCTTAAAATCAACCTATGATTCAAACTTGGTCTCAAAACTTAATTCTCAACCCAACTAGCTCTTGCTTTGTTTTTGACAAACTTGCCACCAAATCTTAAATGGAAGCCAGCAGCATGCTCCTATCTCAGTTGTTTAGAGCTGGCCCACTGCTTCCTTTTCTTTAAAATGAAGGGGCCATTGAACAAAATGACCTCTAAGGTTTCTCACTACTCTAACTTTTAAAAATGCATTTCTCTTCTAGCACTAAAATTATATTAATACCGTACATCTATATAACGCTTCATAATTTCACAGCCTTTATATAGTTTATTGATTTGATCTTTATTTTCACAACAAACCTGGGAGGTGAACAGATAGGAACATCTCCATTTACAAAGAAACTGGGACACTGAAAATCTGAGTGGGTTCATGAAGCAACTGACTGATCTCTCCTTTCTCCCAACTCTGCCCAAATAATATGATGAGCTCTCAGCCCTCAGGAAGTTACCACAAAAACTTGTAATTGAAGGCTCATACTTGATATTTTTTACACTGTCAGAAAATTAAATGAAAGGCTCTTTCCTGAAAGGCAAGAATTGTCCCAATGCATCACCAAAGTCAGCAGGCCTTCCTCTGGACTAAAATGTCAAAGTATCCCTGAATACTTGATGAAAACCCAAGACAAAAAAAACCAAAAACCTGAATTTAAAACAGAAAGCAAGTAATAGCACTCTTCTTATAAAAAGGATTGATCACAGGACTCTTTTACATGTCCGATTCCCTTACAAAACTTAAATTTTTTTTATTTATAAAAATTAAATTTACACAAAACTTTCCAAGAACATGTTATTTTAAGGCATGGCAAAATGAACAGAAAGTTGGACCTGGGTTGAATTCTATCTCAGGAACTCTATGTGACCCTAGACAAGTCACTTAATCTCTGATCCTCAATTTCCTCATCTATAAAATGGGGATAATAGCACTTATGTCACAAAGCTATTTTGGGAATCAAATGAGATTATGTATTTAAAGAGCTTTGCAAACCTTAAAGCTCCATATAAATAATAGCTATTATGTAAGAAAAAAATAGAGATGGCTGCCAGAGGGTCATAATGGGCCCAAACTGTTGTCTCTGCATATGTTCCCCCCCAAAAAAGAGTGAATACTTCAAAGAATCTTTAGTCTTCCTCAGAATGGAGACACTTTATAGTTTTTCATCTCCTTCTAATATATGTAGAACACCAAACTCTATCCTCAAGTAGTAGTGTTACGTACTTTCTAAGGGCATTCACAATTCACAAATTATGGGGGGAGTGAGGAGAGGGAAGAGAAGCAGATGGAAACTGTAATGCCATCAGTCTTGAAGTGATTCACAATGACCTAAAAAATACTGTTCAGCTTCATGACAGAGGCCAGTTCTGCCTCATGAAAGTTTGGAGTATACTGATATTCTAAATGTGCAACTACTATCTAATAGTGAATGGATTCAATTAATTTCTGTTAGGTCATTTAGCTGTACTATATATCTTAATCCAGTATCCTCTTAGAGGATATGATTAGATTCTTGGGATATTCGGCAAGGCTCAACAAGGAAAGCAGGGCACTAAGATACATCTATGCTGATTTAAGGAAGCCATGCAAGCACTGAGAGGTGCTGGTGCCTTTAAAAATTCAAAGCGGGCCAGTTGTAAAAAGTAAATTTAATTGGTTATTTGTATAGTTTAGGCTCTGAAGCCATGGTGGAAAGGGAAGGACCACACTCTTTTTGAAGGTGGGAGGTACAATCCAAGATTAGTTTCAAGATGTGACCTAAGTTGTAGTTGTTAACATGGAAGATATCCCTTGAAAACTGTGCAGTAATTCTTTGTTGTCATAAAGTGATGGGGAAGAAGAAAAATCAGCATGTCCTATCTTGAGGTATAACCCAGTTGCATAATTCATCAAGTACTCTGACAAGAAAATTAGAAGCTTCATGGGCTCATATTTTTATAGATGGAAGGGCCTTTGGAAGTTATCTAATCCAATCCCATCCTTTTATAGATGAAGAAACTGAAGCCCAGAGAGGTATCTATCTGAGATCACATGGGCACGAAGGGACAGAGACATTGTTAGAATCCAGATCACTGCTTCCAAGTCCAGAGCTCTTGCCACTGCAGCCCTACCCATGCTTGTTTCAGATTCCAGTTTCACCCCAATACTTGGCTTTTAGTTAAGGTGAGCTAATTTTGGGGAAACATCTTCCTTGCCAATTCAGTTGACATCCCTCTAGCTTTCCTAAGATGTCCTCTTATATTCTTCCTGGCCTTCATTAGCTATGAACTCTCTAGAGGCTCCTGTTCTTATGATTCATCACCTCAATTTTATTTATCCCACCATGGGCTATTCTAACCAACTTTGTCCCTATGCCTTACACTTTAGATGTATGTATCCTTTAGAATCCTCCATTCTCTTTCATGTGTGTTATTTTATTCTAACAAAGGCAACTTCATTTTTTCCAACTCTGTCCCAGGCATCACTGACCATCTAAAGGAACTCTATGTCGGTTATCCCTGCACAAAATCTTCATTTAGGGATTGATAATAAACCACTACATATCTTCTATTTTCATTCTGTCTTTAGCTTCTTCTCCTTTGTTATAATAGGAGAGGCTCAATCTAAATCCATAATCATTTTCTAAAGGAAAAGCTACTGAATTATAGTTTTTAAAAGGGGGGAGGGCTTTTATGATATGATTTAATTTTTGAAATTCTCCTTTTGCAATATGAAAACATTTAAAAAAATTTTTAAATTTGTTTAGCTAGCTTTGAATGAATCGTGTGTTACATTGACCTCACAACCAAAAAAATAAGGACTTCTTTGGAAGGGGGATCAATAGCAGTCAAGATGGAAGTGGCTTCTTTGGAAATCAATAAGTGCTGCTAGTTCATCTGAGGAGGAATTAATCATCAATTCATCAGATAGTACCATTGCTACAATCTGAGCAGATGTTCTACAAATCCATCATTTCAGTTTAGGTCTCTTAACAAGCACTAGCAAGTGTCATCCTCCCTATAGTCTTATCTGAAGCTATTACAGTTATAATAGAATACAATTTAATATTTAATCATTATCCCTTTACATTGTTTTAACATAATTAACCCGTTAAGTTTGCTAATATATCCAACCCACATGCTACAACATTAACATTCTGATAAACTACTTAGGGGGAGAGGAAGAAAATGTCACATTCAACCACTAGCATCGTCAATGGTTCTAATAATTTCTGACAATGAAAAATAATTGGTAGTTTTGGCAGATATAATAGTAGGTAGAGCTTGCTTGAAGTCTGAATGGTGGACACATGAGGATTTCAGAATGAATATCAAGCATAACAAGCTATCAATTACTTATCTAGGATAATAGGGACAAATTAACCCCAGGCAGAGAAAATGTGATACATACGTGGATATCAGACTCCCAAAATGCAACAGTGTTTCAACTGAAAGGTCTAGTTTTGTGTCATCTTTGCTAGTGCACTTTAAATGCAAAGCGGCAGATATCACCTCCAGTACCTTCTTCGGTGCTGAAATACAATTATTAGACAGTCATATTTGAGCCCAGTTCTCACACAACCACATAGAAGAGGTTTGTTTTATGAACTAAGATTCTGTAAACTTCTCCCATTCTCTGTAAACAATTTGACATATATGATCAATATTCAAGATCAACATTTGGAATCACCCAGATGTTCATTTTCAGAGGTTTCACTGATTTTAGAATTTGAAAGCAACCCCACAAAGACATGGCAGCCATGCCAGTTTGTCTCTTCTGCATACTGTGGGAGTAATCTGACCCTCAGAAGATAACATATTTAGTAGCATGGGACTGTTACGATGCTAAGTGAGGGTGGACTATTCATTCAAACCTTTTTCTTTCATTCCTACAATTCAACATTCACTTGGGAGAAGCTTACCAGATGAGGCAAGATTCTCATTAGATAAAGCTCCATTAAAGAACAATTATATGGCTATGATCTAGTCACATATGTTGGTCAATTTGTTTGAGGTATCTCCAACCTACTCACAATATCTTCCTAAGAGACACACACAAAGGAATTCAAGACCCTTTTTAAATTGGTTTCTTGTTCTCAAAAAAATATATAGTTCATTAAATACCATGATGGTAAGAGATATTTTAAATAAAAATTGAATGTCGAAATTTTAAATGGCACTTAATAATATAAGAACTGGCCACTTACTAATAAACTGTCCCAAAGACTCGAGGGATTTCTGGCCATAGCCTATCTCAATTCCCTTAATAACATGATTCTTACAATAGTAAAGTTAAAAAAAATACTGTAGACACAACTTCAGCCACACTATTATTTTTCAAAGTTAGTATTTTTAAAGAACTTTGCTGCTACCCAATTTTCTCTTTGGTGAGTCACCACATTGTTTGGGATCCTGAAGTCTTGATAAGCATTATTCTTAGAACTGCTCCCAATGTGACAGAGACAAGGAGAAGAGTTCAGCGAGCACAAGATCAAGGCCAGGAATCAAAATCAAAATCTTGTTTGCTGGGCAGAAGTATATCATGGGGATCTTTTTGCCTCTGGAGATATCACCTTGGATGCTTCAAGTTCTCTGACACAAATTAGCCAAGATGGTTATAGAACATTAGTCTGTAGTGCTTTATAGCTAGAAACAATTTTATAGGACTAAATCTAATTACCAAAATTAGACAGTCTACCATGGATCAAACTGTAAGAAGAAAAAATGGTATTTACAATGGAAACAGCTAACAATATTGCCAACAGCATCTGACTGAAGAAATAAATGTTTACTGTTCCCATCCATCTTTCCACACAAGTATGAGCCACCACAAGATAACTGGATTATAGACTAAGTCCAGAGCCAGTGATTAGATTCACATCTCCAAGCCTATTACAATTCCATAATGCTTATTTCTAGTTTTAACAAGGGCAAGTTATCTTATTTCCCTGTTTTATAGAAGAATATAGAAATTTTGCATCTGGTACAAGTTACCTTGCTCTGTTCTATTAAGACAGAATATACCTAAGTGCAACCCAGACAAGGGTTCCCATTTCTTAGTTGCCTTGCCTTTTTTAAGGAATTCTCTATGACGGTCTTTATACACCCCTCCCCTGGATTCTAAAAGTTTGCTTAGAAATGCACATAATTAAAATACTAAAAATAATGGTAGCATAATAGTGGTTTTCTTTCCTTTCTTCAAAAGAAAACAAAAAGCCTAGAATATAAGTAATTAAATACATTTTCTTCAAAACCAGAACAGATGAAAGAGAGAATTCTGAATACTTGGAATCTTTATATATTTTAAAGAGTTGGCTAATGTGATCTGATTATATGGAAGGAATAGATAATTGAAAAATATTACATATGAGTATTAACCAGTAATAGCCCCATCCAACTGATCCTCATTTAGCACAACAAAACCAATTTTAGTCTTTTGGTCTCAACAGTATTATCACAAAAGGCAAAGGATGATGTTTTGTTTATTTTAAGAGGAAACATGAACTTAAGGCTAGTTTCTGTTTCCTTTGAAGGGGCTACAATAGGCATGCAGGCCACTTGCTTGGAAAAAAATAAAAACTGTACACAGTTTGGGCTACTTTAACATGATGATATGCTGGGTGCTAGGACTTATAGAAAACCAATCACTGGAAGACAGAGGTCCTCTCCAGATCCAGAAGATTATTCTAGCCGAAGAAAAGGGGCCAGGTTGACTTGGCCAAAAAGAAGTTTCCCAAGCTGGTCAGAAGAAGCCATATGGCTTCCAAAAATGTTGGGAGATGGTTATTGTCCAGGCTGTTTTCCATCGAAAGACACATGCCAAATAAGAGTGCCCATTAGGTAAGAGGGACTTTAGTGACCTCAGAAACGCTTCAGCAAATCATCATCCAGAAATAAAAAAGAAGATGCACCTCCACTTCTAGACATAAGAGAGAACTGAGCCTCTTAAGATATGAGTTTCCAATGTCCTATTTATAGGAATAAGGACAACATCTCTCCTCTTATACAGGCAAAATTAACTTCTGTGCTTTTTTCCCCTTCCAGGCAAAGAAAGTTTTCTATAGCAGAATCATTGCCTTCTCGATCTTCCCACGACTGTCATTTAGAAAACGGGGGAGTCGCAGAATGGACAAGGGCCTTGCAATAACCTCTTTATCCAGTCAGGATCTGTGAAAAGGAAAATAAGGGGTATCAAACTTGGATTTTATAATTACCATAGCAAAATACAGGAAAGAAAGAAAGAAACAAAGGAAGAAAGGAGAGTCTGAAGCATTGGCACCAATCATTTATGTGATCTTGGACAGGTCACTTCTCTTCTCAAATCCTTTAACCCATCATTCACGTTCTTCCCAACCAGCAGGATTTTCCACTTACTTTATAAATGGTTCTGAATAAATGATTCGTTTTTTATTCAGTTCTTCTAACTCCATAATCATTCTCAAAAAGGTTTTGAATCCTTCACTGTGGTCAGTGTTAAAAAAATACTCAGTTCAACAAAGTCCTATTTCTTAAATGTAAAATTTAGATCAGTTCACTTCAAAGCAGGGAAGGAGATTATGATGACTTGTGTTTCTACTTTTGCTAAAGAAGACTCCAAAAGTTGGGTATAATAGTAGGAATCTGGGGATGATTAATAAAGACTATTAACAAAGTCAGTGGTTTATATCTGTTATCCATCTGGGCTAGTTAAAAAGTCCTCTGTTCTTTTGTCACAAACTGCACCCCAACACTGGCAAAGCATTTAATGAATATGTGCTAAATGGAACCACCCGTCAATCAAAAGACTGTGCATCTACTACTACTGCATCTCGCTCCATATATCAAAAAAATCTCAAATGCATACATGACTTTAGACATAAATAGTAACACTTTCAGCAATTTTATAAAATAAGGAAGAAAATACTTTTCAAATCAACGACTAGGGAAAGACTTCAGGTCTAAACAAGCAATAGAGGTCACAGAAGATAACACAGATCATTTTGATCATATAAAATTGAAGTTTTTTGCTCCCCTCCCTTCCAGATCCTAATTTCTCTGATTGAATGATGTGCAGCTTCGGACTAAACAAAACTGGAAGAAGAAACTGATGTTCTTGTCTTCAACAGTGGCTCTGGCATGTACAAAGCTGGCTTTGCTGGGGATGACTCTCCTTAGGCTATCACGCTGAGAATGGGGCAGGAGTTTTGAGGTCCAGAGCAAAATGGGTTTGGAACGGATTTAAATTTATAAGACTAAGAGTTACTTTCCAATTGATCAAAGAATAGGCAATTTTCAAAAGAAGAAACTCAAGTTATTGACAACCACATAAAAAATGTTCCAAATTACGGCATATGAATGTAGCAGAATATTATTGTACCATAAAGAATGATGAAATGGACAGTTTCAAAGGAAAACCAGAAGATCCCCATGAACAGATGCAGAGTGAAGTGAGATTTGGAGAGCAATTTTATACATGGCCAGCATTATTACAGAGAAAAACAACTTTGAAAGATTTAGAATTCTAATCAATGAAATGATGAGCTAAGAGTCCTGAGGAATGATGATGAAACACGTCACTCACCTCCTGCTAGAGCAGTGATGGGCTTAAAATGTGGACAAGACAAATTTTTCTACATAATCAATACGGGAACTTATTTTGCTGGACTATGTATGGTTGTCATGAAAAATTTGTTAATTTTTTTCAAAAAAATTGCTCAAATGGGAGAGACAATGGGCAGAAGAAATAACAAATACTTTTAAAAACATTAAAAACCCCTGAAATTACTATTTTAAAATATTGTATTCTCTTCCTACATAAATGGGAGCAACTAGACATAATAGGATATAGTATTTATCAAGGAGGAGAATGAGAAAAAGAGTAAGGATGGATTAGCACAAATTCATAACTGCTGGAAAAACAATTCAAAATGACTATCCTACTGAAGAGTGGTAGTTACCATCTTTGTATACAAAGAACATCATTAAGGATTTCATTTGAATTTTTCTTCTTAAATTAATGAAATACAATGGTTTACACACACAGACACACAATCCAACTCCTAACTCTTTTGTGTTTTAAAGCGAATCCACTGTCTATGGATATAGCATCACTCACCATAGTTTGCTACAGAGGTGTTTGATTCACATATTAAATGTTATATATACTTACCCACAGCATTCTCCAGTTACTGTTTTTTAATTAGAGCCGTGGCTACACAATAACAATGTAGAGAGTAGAACACTCCTGCTTTCAATCTCTGCCTGCATAATAGAAAATGATTCTGAGCCTGACCTTAGTTGTTATACTGACAATTGGGCATTTTGCCAGCATTCTTAATCCCATCCTTCCAAGCCAGGGAAGACACTCACCTTCTGGAGTTGGATGCCGTGCAATGCTGTCATGAAGCAAACACCTTCTGTATATCAAACTCTGGCAGGACTGGTAGGTTAAAAAGCACCTGAAAGAAGACACTATATTGTCAGGAGAGAAAGTTTGTTAGATTTAAACCAATAAATTCTTAGAGCAGAATAGTATTTGGTTGAAGGTTCACCATGGGCAGCTAATTATTTTGAAAAAATATGAACCACGGTGAAAGAATAAAAATGATCACAAGCTCAAAGAAGCATCTAGACATCCATATCAATAAAAAAATACTTGACTTGACCTCATCTGATTGGCATATAAAAAGGAAAAAGCTTCTGTACAGGGGGAATGAGATTAATGGGGTAGAGGTTTTTGGAGGGCTATGCTCAGGCAACAGCAGTAGAAAGAAATGATGATGAAGAGGGGTAACTATGGATGGATGGAAGCTCTCTTCACTGCAGATTCCAACATTAATTCTAAGGTATCACTGCTAAGTCTGGAAGGAATTCAAAATCTGTATAGATGACTGGACCATAGAATCCTTTGACTCTTTTTAAAAAGTTTATATAGTGTAAAAGATGCATATTCTAGACATGATTGAATTTGTGATTTTAATAGTCAAGATCTCCTTTTGAAGATGTTTATAAGCTAGGGACAGGGAGAGGGAGAAGGAAAGAAGAGGGGAAGAAATGTGAAGTGCAATATAGATCCATTTAAATAACAAAACACACATAAAAGACATAACATACAGAAGATCCATTGATTCTAGGTGAAGAAAGATTGGATACAATGGGATGGTGCAGTGTAATAGGTCATTCCAGATCATCCAGAGAATATTTCCCAGAAAAAAAGGAGGGAAACTGTTCTAATAGTGAATAAAGGATTGGAGGGAGAAGAATTAAAAGTAAAACACAAATGCCCAGTACTAATATTTAGAAATTACATTTTGCCTCACCTTTTTAATCACTATTTGCTCAAAATGTGAAATTCACAAAAAGTTTAATTTTCTATCAAACAACTTATGAAAAATGATAAACTCAAAGTCATTTAGAGCAAGTCAGTTACAAATAAAAATAATCTTTTTTTTTTTAGTTTAATTTTCTGTATTAGATTCTATTGAAGTGTCCTGTGAAGGATCTGATCCCTACACTTTCCACAGCAGTTTGCAAAAGAAGCCAGTCACTAATGTTACACAGGGGATAACCTCAACTCAATAACTCTAGTCATTGTCTACAGAAACAGCCATACAATGTTACATCTCCTCTACTCTCTTATAAAACACAGGGAGAGGTAACCCTCTTATTAAGAAGACAAACAAAAATAATCTTAAACAAATAAGAAAACTATGTATGAATTTGAAATTTCTATTTTAAATTGTTTCTTCCTTAACGAATAGATGAAAAAGTCAATGCTAAATTCTACCGTAATTATAGCCTCTCCCCCACATAAACCTATAAACAACATACTCCTTTAGTGGGCAATACATGAATATATCAATGGCTGATGTTTTGCTCTGGCCAGTACAAAAGGAGAACAATCAATCAATCAATCAACATTTTATTTATTTATGCAAATCCTTATCTTTTGTCTTAGTAATTCTAAGACAGAAGAGGTAAGTGATAAGGGCTAGGCAATAGAGGTTAAGTGACTTGCATGGGGTCACACAGGAAATGTCTGAGGACAGACTTGAACCTAGTTTCTGGTGTTCTATCCATTGGGCTACCTAGATGTCCTTCAATAAACATTTATTAGGGACCTAGTATGTGCCAAGCACTGTCCTAAACACTGGCTTAGCACAAAGGCAGAGTTGACTTAAAGCCACTTACCGAAGCCAAATGTGCCCATTGGAGCAAACTGCTTGCTTACGGTCTGTGAAAGGCAAAATTTCTTTACACAAGCTGCAGTGCTCAGGGAAAGTCTGTTTGTTCATCTTCTTTGAGATGTGCCCGATGAGCACCTAAAAAGACAGCAGAGGCAGCATTAGAGGTGAATGGGGCATTACTGTAAGAGGAATGCCTCAGAAGGAAAAACCTCATTAAAATGAAGAAAAAAAAATTAATTCCAATGTGATAAAAGAGGTGGACAGACTTACAATTCTCGACTGGTTAGCCATAGTACCAAAGAAGCAAGAAGTTGCACTTCTGATCACACTTAAGTAAACTGAATGAAACAAATCACTCATGGTAGTGCATTACTAACACAGATTGAATTCACCAAGGCAAACATATCATCCTCCTTTTAAAATATTTTTTTTTTGGAACGAGGACCTGAGAAGCTTTTGTTACAGTTTTTGAAAAATGTAACACAATCATTGTTTTTTGAAGTTGAACAAGGAGAATCATCCCTTTTATGTGCAAAATGTATTGTTAGAAAGTATAGCTCATTTTCCCATGAAAAATTAGCTAAATGCCTATTCCTAAGAGGAGGCTAGAGCCTTAGAGTTGGATGTCAGTCCTGTTAAACAACAATCAAGAGTCTAAAATTTTAACTTTACCTTGCAATAACTTATCAGAACATTCAAGGAAGAGATGCCATTTTAGGTCAGATCAATAGTAAATACAGCTTAGGATTCTGTTGGTAAAAAGATTTCAAGGGATGAGCTGTAGGACCAAGCTGTCCTTCCCTAATATCAGTGTTAAAGATATATGACCTAGTAAACACTCTTTTGAGTCTATGTGTACGTATTATATAAAAATATTATATAATATATACATATATTTTAACTTCTACTACCTATTCAAGCAATGAGTTCTATGAGTTTATTATTCATTGTTTAAAGTGGACCTTTCATTTATCTTAAACTTGCCTCACGGAGCTAGAAAAGGCATCCCTTGTCTTATAGTTTATAAACTTGATTAAAATGTCCGGGTTGACTTTTATCCACATGCTATTCATAATGTTACAAATTTCAATGACATTTCCTCTCAGTGTGAAGTATCCCACTCCTTCTAGCTTATTCTCATAGTATGATCCCTGTTCATCCTATCACTCTACAGTCTCTTGAGGTGCAGCAACCAGAACTGCATTATATTCCACTAGAGTTTTAGTACAAGGGGAAATTCAAAGTTTGGAGAATAGGAATCAGAAATGGAAAGACATGTTTAGAGGCCACCTAATTTAATGAACTCATTTCATGGATAAGGAACCTGAGACTAAGTGATTTGCCCAAGGTTTTAGAATTTTCTGTTTTGTTTTGAAATATCTTTCTTGGACATGCAGCAGTATTTTGTTGGCACTTTTAAATTACAGCAACATTAGACCAAATCACCAGGAATAACCCAGACTAATTTCTAAGTTATCTATCTATCTATCTATCTATCTATCTATCTATCTATCTATCTATCTATCTGTAGTTGGGATTTTTAAAAAATTATTAAATATACTTCTACACATTAAATTCTATGAAACAAAGAAAGATGCATGTTTTACAGAAACTTCTCACTTTTGTAATGGCTTTGTGGGGGCTGCCACAACCATGCCCCCCCCCCCCAATTAAAATGCTTCAAAATATCAACAAATAACAATTGACCTTGAACATATGTACCACTAGTAGCTTTTCTAAAGTACCTTTATATGAATTATTTAATTCATGTGACATTCCTGTAATGTAGGCACAATAGGTGCTATTACCTCCATTTTAAGAGGAATAGATTGAGATTAAGGAAGGTTATAAGTGAAGAGATGACAAACAGTAAATTATTTGGGAGAGTGAAGTCTCTTAACTCTAGAGCTATACCACACTAATATGAACATAATGGCAGAATATAAAATTTCAGCCTAAAAAGGGTATTAAATTAGTAAATATAAAATACTTTAAATTCTAGGGAGAAAAAGGACTTTATTACACTTTTTTTTAACTCTTGTCCAGTAATTTCAGTTGTGTCTAACTCTGTGATCCCATTTGGAGTTTTCTTGGCAAAGATAATGGAATGGTTTGCCATTTCCTTCTATTGCTCATTTTATAGATGAGGCGACTGAGGCAAACAGGGTTAAGTGGTTTGCGTAGGGTCACACAGCTAGTAAGTCAGATTTGAACTCAGGAAGAGGAATCTTCCTAACTCTGGGTCCTACTCTAGTAACTGAGCCACTTAGCTCCCTTTAGTTGTTGGTCAAGCAACAACAGTAACAAAACATAAGCCAAACATGTGAAAATACCTACAATACTTTACATTTTAATCTAATGGTGACTAAAGTAATTGTTGGGTTCTATAAAATAACTGCACTGAGTATTTCTTAGTAGTGACATGGTAAAATTAAATATTTAAAACAACCTTTGAAAAGACACTTAAGACAGACTAATGAATGTCTTAAAAAGCATTCTGAATTATACTTAAGCAATAACTCAAGTCAAGAGATTACAACCCCCCCCCCCCCCCCCCTGGAAAGAAGCAGCAACAAATCAGCTGTTACTAAATACCACTCCTATACTACATGAGGGGTAACAATGTTTGAACTTGATCCTCCCAATTTATACTGAAGAAAGACCTTAAATAATGACAGCAAGTCACTTGGGCAGAAAGCAATAGACATCGGGGCTTTGAATATTATCTTTTTTCTACCTTAGGTTCCTCATCTGTAAAATAGGAATAATTATAGTACTAATCCTATCATGGTTGTTGTGGATACAAAAATAGGATATTTGTAAAGTGCTTTGCAACCTTTAAATGTCATATAAATTCTACTTATTTAGTATTATTACTGTCTTTTGAAAAAAAGAATATAGGTAACACTTCCTATATATTTTGCATGTCCTGATCCCTAAATTAGGAAAAGCTGTACTCCCAAATCTATTAAGAAACAAAACAAAATATAGCAACTAACATTTGGAAATGAGAAGGGTAAAACAGGGAAGAGAAAGACAAAATAACTTTTTTAAACCTCTGTAAGAACTACCCCATAACACATACCCTGCCAAATGCAGCTTCCTTGCATCTATACATTTATCTAGAAAAGCATTATACTGACACTAGATTCCTTATTTCAAGAATCTATTTTACATCCATCCATAGTCTTGTGCATTCATTTTTCTACTACAATGTAAAGAACTTAAAAAGAATGTTTTGTGAACTAATAAAGCAAAAGATGAGCTTTAAGAATCCCATTATGGACATGTCTTTCCCATGGAGGGAAATAAAGTCTATTCAAATAATGTCAGTCCTGTCATCAGTTATCACCTACCCGAGCTGTTCTGTCATCATAGCCTTCATCAGACATTAAGAAGTCACAGAGTCCTCTAGTGGGGATGCCAGTGTTCTCTGTGATCCATGTGTGGAGGTATACTTCTCCCAAAACCCTCTTCATATGTTCCCTAGTTAAATGCATTTCAACAGCTTCAATTCTTCCTTGGATTTCAAGGAGTTTTTCTTCCATTGGCTCACGGCCTGCATCTCCAGACTGGATGGGTGAACTGTCAGCTAGATCTTCAGCATCTCTTTCTTTGTTCCTCTCATGGCCACCTGGCTTACCTATTTGTTTGAAAGAAGTTCCTTCTTCCTGGTGTTCCTCCTCAGTATGGCCCAGCCCAAGAGAATCGGATATTAAGATTTTGTTGTCCTCGTGGGTGGGCTTCCATAAGACTTCTGAGGGGGTTTTCTGCATTGACTGGTATAAAATTCGCAAAAGGAAAAGTTTAAAACGCCAAAAGTAAGTCGATCCAGAACTTTCAATCTTTTTGTCCAAGGCTTCTTGTAAAAACTGAGGGATATGTTTGTCTTTCAAAATTTTCCAGCGTACCAGATCTAATAAGTCCACTTGCTTAAAGAGGTTTTGAACTGAAGATTCCAGAAGTTGAGCTGCTGCCTCTTCAAATGTTTTGAGAGTTACAAATTGAACCTGATAGTTTTTGTTAACAGGGTGGAGACCATTGATCATACCCTCAGTTGTAATGACTGCCAGGTATGCACCACAGGGGCTTACTGATATCCCATGAGTCCTCACTGAGCCAAATACTTCTGATAGTTTAATCAGCTGGTGCTCAAACTTTAATGCAACATCTGTAAAAATGGGTATCAACTGCCTGACCTTTCCATCACTTGAGCATGTGTATACTGTACCATTTTGTTTGTCTGCAGTCATGGAAACAATTGGTAGTGTGTGAAGTCCTGTGACATGCGAATTATGGACATTCAGACCTGCTTTGGATATCAGAAGAAGACACCAAAATACATAGGATCCCCTAGCAGCCACCACTAAGCTACAACTACATTTCTGGTAAGGATGATAAAGAGGAATACATTTAATACTGTGTACTGGCAACTGGTCCATTTCTTTCCATAAAATAACTGGTTGTCTTAATGTGAAGTAGCCCTTAACTGCTTTGAGGTTAACAGGAAGAATTTTAACAGGCCCAAATGCACTACCCACAATAAGCCCACTCATCTTTCTATTGTTGTGTTCGTATTCCCACCAAAACAAAACACTAGGAGAGGTAATCCCAGATTCAATGGTGTTGCATGAAGAAATGGATTCCTTGCCAATAAATGGGAGCTGGAACTGCCACACTGCAATGTTTCCATTTTCAAAAAGGACTGCCAGGAGAACACTACCAACATCATGGCATTCATTATTGTGCTTGACCTGTTGGGTGGTGCAAATGCCTGACCACTCCATCCGTACTGGTGTCTGCATACTGTGCCTCCTCTGAAACTCAGCAAAGTCTCCCAGGTCTCCTTCAGGGGCTTCATTTTTGGTGAGCTTATAGCTGGTCTCATAAAGACGCTCTCCATAGATCTCAGTTAAATCAACCAGCTGTACCCACTGTAGTCTGTTGAGGTTAGCCTGGATGGTCAAGCGATTGTCCATGGTTAATGCTGACAACAGGCATCTCCCATTAGCATCACAGCCCATTGGGGACCAGCTGGTATACTTGAATCCTCTCATTGGGGGCAAAGATTTTCCTTCAGGATTGAACACTCTATCTAACATGAAGCTTTGACTGACTGTGGGGTCCTTAGAGGTGGCAAATTTCTCCTTACATTCAGCAACTTCCTTTTTTGAACCAACCTGAAAAAAAAAAGAGACAATTTAAAAAACCAAACATAATTTCCTTAGATTAATACATACATATATAGTATCATTTAGTGTGAATCAAGTGTCATATTAAGATTAGCTATAAGTAAATGCCTCCAATATCACTTCTACTATTTTTGTGGTAAACTAAGTACTTAAAAGAAAAGGGTACTTCTTTAAATTCTGACAAAAGTTAAAAAACAACTGAAAATCAAAATGAGCATATAATAAAACATTTCCCTCCTGTAATCAGAGTGACAGGAGACAGGTCATTGTATATAATACCAGATGAAATCAATGAACGAGACATTTTTGTTTAATTGTTACTCTTTGTCACATCTCTTAGGATCACTCTGTGAGAGCAGAGTGGTGCCCACCCCCTATGACTATAATGTTAAGACTAAATGCACCATTAAAAAAAGTGTTCTTACATTCTCTAAGGGTCAACTAAAATTACTTACCCTGGACTGGCTATTATTATTATTTTTAAAGGAACAATAAATGCTATTAATAACTTGGCCTCCCCCTTTATCTCAAAGAGGAAAAACCACATGGTTAAATGATCCTCAGTTCCATAAAATAAAAATGTTAAATACTAATACTAACACAGCAGTCAGCTAGCCCTCACACAAAACCATAAGTGCGTTAAAAGTTAAGTGTCAGATGTTTTACATTCCCTTGGGGAACAAAAACCTTCCTATGATATACCTGACAGGGTGGTAGTGTGGTGGTAACATAATGACAAGGCACAGAATGACAACTTTTCAATGGCAAGTATTGTTTGTGGTTAAATGTCTAAGTTTCTTAATGGGAACTTCATAAATTATTCTCAGAACTTCAATGACTTAATTTGATTTTTTTATGGCCCTCTCATAGGTGACCTCTAACTTTAGTTAGTTGGGTCTTTAAGTGTATATCCTACAAATTCTTGCTGTTCCCCAAAATGGAGAATCTCTCACTCTCTTTGTCTAGCTAGTTCCTACCACTCTTGGGAGACTCAGTTCATATCTGCCTCTGTACAAAGCCTTCCCTGACCATTCCAACCCTGAACCATCTCTCTATCTTCTGAACTTATAATTCTTATTATATTATTCACTTTACACTTAATAAAACCTGCCCTGTGACAAGGAACTCTCTGATGGACTTGGATCTGTACCAAAGATGGAAAAGAGAGATACAGAACAAGTATGGTATAGTGGAATGGGCTCTGATCTCTTCAATGCTTGGTTTCCTCAACTAGAAAATGAGAGAATGTATCTCTATGGCTCAGTTTGCTCTAAATCCTATGACTATAAAGTAGTAGCACAAACTTGCTAAGATTCATGTCGAGGAAGGCCGAAATATGCTGAATTTTGTGGAAAATGGTGAGGACAATAAAAAGCTCTTTAATCTACAGCTGAGGCAAGAAAAAGAATAAGAATTAAGGGACAGGTCCATTGCTTATGAGTGGGTAGGCAATGTAAACAGATGCATTCAAGTCCCAATTTTGCTTTCATCTTTTTCATCAAGGAAAATTCTTTTAATTGAAAAAGGTAGAACAAATACAGTTTATATGAAATTGAAGCCCACAATATATGAGAAGACAAAGTACCTAAGAACTTTAAATCAATTAATATCTCCAGGCACAGAGGATTTATATTATAGAAAAAACATGAGTGTAATAACAGAACCACTGTTAATAAAGTTTTTATAAACCAGAGACTAGGGAAGGCTCAATAAGGCTGAGGATATTTTCACAATATCCCCAATTTTTAAAAAAGGAAAGAGAAAGATTCTGGACATTTTTGCTCAGGCAAGCTCCATGTTTTACCCTGGTAACATTCTAAAATAGAAAATAAAACAAATGGATTCTAAACACTTAGAAAAGTGTGCAGTGATCATAGAAAAACAGACCTTGACAAACAAATCTACTTTCCTTCATTGATAGAGTTACTGTCCTGGTAGAGCAGAAGAATGTTGTCATAGAATGATGTGATTTCAAAAAAGACTAATGAGTTCAGACTTTAAGTAAACTGTTTGAAAGATGGAAAGAACACTACGGAACAAGGATGGGGGAGTGGAAAGAGTGAAGTCAGAGAACTTTGGTTTGAATCTCAGTTCTATTATTTTCTATATGTGTAACCTCAAGTAATGAGCTTATGATAAAGTTTCTCGCAATATCCATGTGGATGAGACAAAGTCTCTCATGATATCCTTGTGAAATGGATGCTAAATGGAAGTACAATTAAGTGGAATTGTTGCTGGCTAAATAATCTAACTCACTGAGTGTTGCTTACTGGATCAATAGCAACCTGGATGCAGATTTTTTATGCTAAGTCACAGAGCTCTCTCTCTTACCTATTCAACATTTTTATGAATGATGTGGATAAACATGTACAAGATGCACTCGTCAAATTTACTGATGATTTGACACTGGAAGGGATAAGCCAATTCATTGGATTATTGAATCAAAATTCAAAATTATCTCCACTGGCTGAAAAGATAAGCTTAATCAGACAAGATAAAATTTAGGAGGAATATATGTGAAGATAACTAATAGATAGTTAAGTCAACAGGTCATCAAAATTTTATTCTGCACTTGTTATGTGCTAGGCACTGTGCATACTAGAGGCACAAAGAGAGGCAAAAATAATTCCTGACCACAAGGAACTCAAAATTAGGTACAAACAATTAGGCTAAAAACACGATAAATTGGAGATGTCAGGGGGAAGGCATTAGAATTAAGGGGAAGTGAAAAAGATTTCTTGCAGAAGACAGGCTTTGAGATGAGACTTGAAAAAAGTTAAGGAAACCAGAGGTAGAGAGAAGGATGGAGAACATTCCAGACATGAAACCAGTCAGTACGAATGAACTGAATGCATTTTAAATGTGTTCTAGGAATGTTGTTCTTAGAATGAGCAAAGAGGCTAGTCACTGAATGGTAGGCACCAGAGAGGTTTAAAGTGTAACAAAACTGGAAAGATAGGAAGGGACCAGGTTATGAAAGACTTTAACAGCCAAATAGAGGCAAAGCAACAAGGATTATATTATCCACACAAAGAATTTTATTTTTGATTCTAGATGCAATGAAGAGCCACTAGATTTTACTGAAAATGAAAGTGACATGATCACATCTGCTCTTTAGAAAGATCACTTTGGCAACTTTTTGAAAGATGGATTCAAAGAGAGACTTGAGGCAAGGTGACCTGTCCAAAGAGTACTGCAAAAAATTGTCAAGGTGTGAGGTGATAAGGGCCTGGTCAGGGTAGTGGCAGTGCCAAAAGACAAAATGGAGAACATGTTAGAGGTATGTTGCAAAGATACAATTGACAGAACTTGGTAAATACATGGTAGAATAAGGAATTGAAGATGATGCTACCGTTGTGAGCTTGGATAAATGGGATGATGGTGTTGCTTTCAACAGTAATAGGGAAGTTGGTGTGTGTGTGTGTGTGTGTGTGTGTGTGTGTGTGTGTGTGAGAGAGAGAGAGAGAGAGAGAGAGAGAGAGAGAGAGAGAGAGAGAGAGAGAGAGAGAGAGAGAGAGAGAGATTTGAGGAGGAAAATGAATTCAGTTTTGGAAATGTTGAGTTTAAAATGTCAACAGGGCATTTAGTGAAAAATGTCTAGTAGGCAGTTGGAAATTCAAGACCGTAGAGAAATTAGGGCTAGATAAATAGATGTGAGAATCATCAGAATAGAAGTGATAGTTGAATCCATGGGAGCCAATGACATCACCAAGCAAAATAGTATAGAGCAAGAAGAGATGACACAGGAGAGACCCTTTGAGGAAACTGAAGTTAGTGGTGGGACCTGGATGAAGATGGAGTGAAGGAGACTGAAAATAAGTGGTCAGATTGGTAGGAGAACTAAGAGGAAGCATGTCAGGAAAACCTAAAGAGAAGAATGTATCAAGGAGAAGAGGGTGATAGTGCCAAAAGCTGAGATCAAGAGAAATGAGGATTGAGAAAAGGCCATTACATTTGTTGATTAAGAGATCACAGATAACTTTGGAGAGCACAGTTTCAGTTGAATGATCATATCAGAAACCAGATTGCAAAGAGTTAAGAAGAGAATGAGTGGAAAGGTAGTAAAGGCATTGATTGCAATCAGATGTCCCTCTCAAGAAGTTTAGAGGTTTTTTTTTTAAATATGGGAGAAATAGTCTTGGAGCAGGGAAGCAACCTGAGGTGTAATATATTGGTAACTCTGAGATATTAAAAATACAAATATACAGTATCCTGCATCTTAAGACAGATTGTCCTTGAGGAACTTACAAAAAAGCATGGATAAAAGTCACATAATATGAGAAGGAAGAGTACCTATATCATGAAATCATTAAACCACAAGCATCAAATAGAAAGTATATTTCAGGTTTTAAAAAATGACCTGCGTAAGAATAAGGGATACAGCCAAATGTAATTCACATGAAAAAGATTTGGAAGTTTTCATTGGCTCAACCAGCCAATGGAACTATTTTAAAAGTTAATGAATTTTTTCAGTATGTTAATAGAAAGTGTTCAGATCAAAGGAATTAATAGTTCTACTGTCCCTACATTTATCAGACTACATTGGGATGATGTCTTTAGTTCTCTCTCTTTTGATTAGAGATCTGAAAACTAATTCACATGAGCAATAGTTGAAGGAACTAAAAATGTTCAGTTTAGACAAGATAATACTTAAGGAAGATGAGATAACCATCTTGAAAAATCTGAAAGACCACTGTCACATAAGAATAATTATATTTATTCTGTGTAACTTCTGAGGACAAAAGTAAGAACAACTGCTGGAAATTACCAGAAGGAATATTTTTGCTCAATACAGGATAAATTTACTAACATTTGTTATTCATTAACAGAACAGAGGCACTCTGTCACTGGAGGCATTCAAATATTAAATGAGTCCAGGCATATATATATATATATATATATATATTTTTTTTTTTTTTAACCCTTACCTTCCATCTTGGAGTCAATACTGTGTATTGGCTCCAAGGCAGAAAAGTGGTAAGGGCTAGGCAATAGGGGTCAAGTGACTTGCCCAGGGTCACACAGCTGGGAAGTGTCTGAGGCCAGATTTGAACCCAGGACCTCCCATCTCTAGGCCTAGCTCTCAACATATATATATATATTTTTTTTCACTTTTTTAAAAATTTTATATTTTATTTGATCGTTTCCAAGCATTATTCATTAAAGACAAAGATCATTTTCTTCCCCACCCCCCACCCCCAGTAGCCGACGCGTGATTTCACTGGGTATCACATATGTCTTGATTCGAACCCATTGCCATGTTGTTAGTATTTGCATTAGAGTGTTCATTTAGAGTCTCTCCTCTGTCATGTCCCCTCAACCGCTGTAGTCAGGCAGTTGCTTTTCCTCGGTGTTTCTACTCCCCCAGTTTATCCTCTGCTTATGGATAGTGTTTTTCTCCGAGATCCCTGCAGATTGTTCAGGGACATTACACCACCATTTATGGAGAAGTCCATTACATTCGATTATACCACAGTGTATTAGTCTCTGTGTACAATGTTCTCCTGGTTCTGCTCCTTTCGCTCTGCATCACTTCCTGGAGGTTGTTCCAGTCAACATATATATATATAAAAGCTAACATATATTTAGTGATTTAGTATCACTTTGCAAAAAGCATCTCATTTGATCATCACAACAATCTTGTGAGGTACTATAGGTATAACAATCCCTATTGTAGAGATGAGGAAGCTGAGGTTCAGAAAGGCAAAGACCCTTCAGAGTCTGGTTCCAACCTATCTTATTTTACATTATTCTCCTTAGTTCTAAATTCTAGCCAAACTGGGAAGTCTACAATTGAAATCTGCCTCTCTACAACTTCCATCTAGTCCTAGTACTATCCTTTGGGTCCAATCATAATAAGTCTAATCCTTCTTCCATATTTCTTTCACAATCCTTCAAATACTTTAAGATAGTTATCATAGCTTCTCTTTTCCAGGCTAAATATCCTCATGTGGCATGATCTGAAGACCCTTCACCAGGTTAGCCACTCTTCTGGATGTTCCAGCTGTGAAGATTGGATTTGGCTATCTCCAGATTATAATAATGAAGGTACTTAGCTCTTCCTTTATTGTGAAGATTGAACTGTAATCCCCTGTCTATTTTTAGATTTTAATCCCCAAAGTGTTAACTCAGTATTTAAAGTAGATTTACCCATTTTAACTACAAAAAGGGTGTTAACCAACTACAAAAAGGTGTTAACTAACCACAAAAGGTGTGAATACCCATTTCATACATTGAGTGGGCAGTCCTGGAGAGGAGTGTCTGCTGTGATTGGTAGATGTAAAGTATAGGGGAGGTGACACAAGACAAAAAGATCTTTAAATAGAGGAAACAGAGACACACAAGAGGATGAATCAAGAATTCAGTCACTTGGAGTTGGACTGGAAGCAGACCCTTCAGAGACTGGAAGCAGACACTTGAGAGACTGGAAGACAGACACTCAGACTTGGAATGAAGACACTTGGCTGTGGAACTGGAGCCCTGGAGGAGCTTGTGCAGGAGACCTCAGACTGCTTTCCTTTTTGACAGTCACCTTGGATAGTGAAAGGCTGATTTAGTTTCCTTGCCTTTCTGGAGTCCGAGAAAGGCCCATCCTCTTGAGACTCCTTTCCCCTGACCGATGCCTTAAACTTTCTAAATGGTTTAGAGGAAGCCAGAGCTTTCTCTCTCTCAATCCCCAATTTTATCTCTTCCTTAAGATCTTCTCTCTATTGTAAACAAACTACTAGTAATTCCATTTACTTTAGTAATTCATTTTTGAGATTTAGTAATTAAATTCCTGGAGACCACTAGTTAAATATTCAAGTCCAACCATAAAACATTTAACACAGCTTATCAGTGTCTTTCCCCAAATATACACTTAGTACTACAGATGTGGTCTACCTGGGACAAAGTAAACTGGTATATACTGTTCCCCTTAGTTTCTATATCATACTACTGGTTCACACTGAGTTTGAGGGTCACTATAATCTTGCTAACTACACCTCCCTTATTTTTATCTGCAAAGTTAATTCTTTGAACCTAAATGCAAAATGGAAATTGAATAGGGATAAATATAAAATCTTTAGATTTGGCCCAGTATTCTACACTGTTGAAAAGTAATGAGATCCTATCATCCAACATGTTAGTTGCCCATCCCAACATTATGGCATCTGCAAATTTTATAAATATGCCAGATAAGAATAAAATTTTAAATGGCAGGAAGCCAAGTACAGAATCTATGCCATTCCATTAAAGACCGTCTTAGAAACTGGATATCTAGTCATCAGTGATTATTGTCTAGGTCCAACTCTCACTGAATCACTTCTCTCCTTATAGTTAAAATGCAGATAATATCCTTCCTACCTCTTTCATAGGATTATTGTTATAAATAAACCAAGGTATGCAAAGCACTTTGTAAACAATAAAGTGCTATCCAAAATGACTAATATGAAAAAAAATTTTACATGATGACACATGTAAAACCTATATTATATTACATATTGTCTCAAGGAAGGGAGGAAGAGTCAGAAGAAGTGAGAATTTGGAACTCAAAACTTTAAAAATGAATGTTTAAACACTTTTGTTTTTATGTATAATAGAAAAAAATATTATTTGAAAAATCCACTAAATTGCTATCTATGGATCATTCTTGGGTGCTTAAGTATTTGTGGAATGGAAGTGACTTGTGCTCCTTGTCACAAATTAGTAAATTATTAAAGGTGAGATTGGGGTGTATGGGGTGCTCAGGGAGGGGTAGTATCTCTGGTATGGAGGGCTTGTCATGCCCTTCTAGGGCAGCTCTCCAGCCTCTGACCCCCACCTGACACCCAGCTCTCATTTGTGGCTCCCAGTAGCTGCTAGCATGTGGCAGCGGCCACACCCCGGACAACGGCTTAGACAGGCCGGCTAAACCTTGTGAGGGTAGCCATCAGGCCGTAGACCCCTGGTGAACCAAGGCTTTGCTCACCCAGCATGTGAAGACTGCTTCGGCTGAACAGGCGCAAGAAACCAATAAGAAGGTTCAACGGCTGAGATGGCAACGCAGCAAAGCACTGTGGAGCACAAAGACAACATGGCCATCCAATGCAGCTGAGGAAGTCTCCAGGTGTAACGATTTTTTGTGCCACTGGACCCAGGCTTTCAATGCCGAGAGAGTAGGACTGTCTCTGTGCATCGACTTTTCCACTTAAATCTCCTTCACGCACAAGTATCTTTGTGCACTTATCTATACACCATAGATGAAAACGCACAGACAATTGTCATCCTCGGTTACCGAGAGACTACTACCAGAAAGGTGAGATTTGAATTCAACTCTTCCTGGATTCCAAGGATGGCAATTTGCACTCTCCTACAATGATTTTCAAGGGCTGATACAAATCATCTTTTTCCACTCCATATGCCTTATTCAGGTACAAATTCAGTAACAAATCTCTAAATGATCACTTAGATACACTAAGAGAGAGTAGCTGCCCTTTTAAAGATTCCCATTCTCTGTACCTATGTAGCAAAGGAGATAAGAGTGTTGGGGCTGAAGTCAGGAAGACCTGAGTTCAAATCTGGCCTCCAACACTTACTGGCTGTGTGACGGTGGGTAAGCCACTTCACCCTGTTTGCCTCAGTTTCCTCTTCTGCTAAATGAGTTGAAGAAGGAAATAGCAAACCACTCTAGGATCTTTGATAAGAAAACCCCAAGTGAGGTAAATGACCTCAGCAAGATAGTGTATGATAAACCCAAAGATCTCAGCTTTGGGGACAAGAACCCACTATTTGACAAAAACTGCTGGGAGAATTAGAAAATAGTATGGGAGAGATTAGGTTTAGATAAATATCTCACACCCTATATCAAGATAAATTCAGAATGAGTAAATTACTTAAATATAAAGAAGGAAATTATAAGTAAATTAGGTAAACATAGAATAGTATACCTGTCAGATCTTTGGGAAAGGAAAGAATTTAAGACCAAGCAAGAGATAGAGAATATTACAAAATGTAAAATGAATAATTCCAATTACATTAAATTAAAAAGGTTTTGTACAAACAAAACCAATGCAGCCAAAATTAGAAGGGAAGCAACAAATTGGGAAACAATCTTTATAACAAAAACTTCTGACAAAGGTCTAATTTCTCAAATTTATAAGAAGCTAAATTAATTGTACAAAAAAATCAAGTCATTTCCCAAATGATAAATGAGCAAGGGACATGAATAGACAGTTTTCATATTAAGTAATCAAAAACTATCAATAAGCACATGAAAAAGTGTTCTAAATCTCTCATAATCAGAGAAATGTATATCAAAACAACTCTGAAGTACCACCTTACACCTAGTAGACTGGCCAATATGACAGCAAAGGAAAGTAGTAAATGTTGGAGGGGATGTGACAAAATTGGGACACTAATGCATTGCTGATGGAATTGTGAATTGAGCCAACCATTCTGGAAGGCAATTTGCAACTATGCACAAAAGTCTTTAAAAGACTGCCTTCCCTTTGATCCAGTCATACCACTGCTGGGTTTGTACCCCAAAGAGATAATAGGGATAAATATGTGTACAATGCGGCTGGGTGGCTCAGTGGATTGGGCGGCTGGGTGGCTCAGTGGATTGAGAGCCAAGCCTAGAGGTGGGAGGTCCTAGGTTCAAATCCGGCTTCAGCCACTTCCCAGCTGTGTGAACCTGGGCAAGTCACTTGACCCCCATTGCCTAGCCCTTACCACTCTTCTGCCTTGGAGCCAATACACAGTATATATATATATATATATATATATATATATATATATGTATGTATATATATATATATATATAATATACAGTATATATATAAGGGTTTAAAAAAAAGAAATAACTTGACTGGCATCGATAGCCAAGCTCTTTGTGGTGGCAAAAATTGGAAAATGATGGGGGTATCCATTGATTGGGGAATGGCTGAACAAATTGTAGTATCTGATGATGATGGAATACTATTGTGCTAAAAGGAATAATGAGCAAATCCATGTGAACTAGAAAGACCTCTAGGAATTGATGCAGAGTAAAAGGAGCAGAACCAGGAGAACATTGTACAAAGAGACTGATACATTATGGCACAATTGAATATAATAGACTTTTCTACTAGCAGCAAGATAATCCAGAGGAATTTATGAGAAAGAATGCTATCCATCTCCAGAGAAAGAACTATGGAAGCAGAAACAGAAGAAAAACATGACTGGGGATGTTGACTTTAAATGATCACTCTCTATTACAAATATTAATAATATGGAAAAAAATGTTGAACAATGATACATGTAAAACCCAGTGGAATTGCTCATCAGCTCTGGAAGGTGGGAGGGAGGAAGGGAGGGAAAGAACATAAATTATGTAACCATGGAAAAATATTCTAAATTAATTAATTAAAAAAAGAAAACCTCAAATGAGGTCACAAAGAGTTAGAAATGACTGACAATGACTGAACAATACTCCCTGCAAACTCTTGGCCAGTTAATAATTTTATTATGTTAACAATTAAAAATATTAATTAATAATTAATGTCTCCTAATATGTTTTGTGAATCAAGACATTCTTAAAGAAGGGTACCTAATTACAAAAATTTTTAAAAATTGCGCTAGAACTCTGGAAACCCAGATTATCTCCCAGACATTTTGGAACTAAAAATGGCTATGTTGTTGGACAAGTCACTTTATATCTCTTATTATCTATCAATTTCTTCATCTGTAAAATGAGAGTATTGAACTTAGGTTCTTTCTGTATTATAAATCAGACTTATAGCACAAGAACTACAAAAAAAAGATCTGTAACTCTACCTTGAAGTAGAATTGTAAGTGAAAATCACACTGTAGGAAGGTTCATTTTGGGGAGACACAGCCAAACCTGAAACATGCTAAGTAGTAAAAATTTAAATTCCAAGACCAGCAGCAACAGAAAACCCAAAGGACAAATACAGATTTCTTCACATACCCTATCAATATATAATAGTTTAAACCCAGAGAGGTCTTTATGGGGCTGCAGACAATTTATCATTCATATTCTAGACAGAGTTTTTTTTAACAAAGATGAGAACTGAAATAGTGGCTTATATGATGTGATGCATATTAAATTCAATTAAAAATGGAAAAAAATTAACTTACCCAGGTTAATATTTACTAAGAGTTAAGAATAAAGATTTTCCATTTAGGCAGGATGTGGAGTAGGGACCAAGTCAATTTCTTAAAATTTCTTCTAAAACAAGAATGCCTCAAGGTGGTGCTGGTTGTTCTTTTTTCCAATCAAGTTAACAAATTCTTATCAGCTTATTTCATCCTGGGCCCTCAATGCAGCAAAGCAATCCTACTGCTCCTCCTTAATCAATTCCTTATTCCTCAAATCATAGCAGCTGTTTCAAACGTTTCCTTCTCTCTTCAGGCTTCCTATACCATTCTGTCTATGCACTCATTCTGCTGGGAACTTTGACCTGTACTTCACTAAAAACAATGAGACTATTTGCTGAGAGCTCCCCCTTTTCATCTCACAATCCTCTGATGTCAGTCCTCTACTGTCTATATTATCCTTTCTGCCTGTTTCTGATGCTGCTGCTGTAGCTCTTTTGTTTGCCAAAACCAAAGCCAAACTTTTTTCCATGCATGTACCTCTAATTCTTTCCCATCTCCTCCAACAGAATGCCACATAATACTCTTCAACCTTTCTCTAATCTTTAATGTCTCTCTATTGTTTTCTCCACTGGTGCCTACAAACATGCCTACCCTCACTGGGTACTACCATGTACTCCAGCCATCATCCTATATCCCTCCTCCTCTTCTAAGTTAAATTCCTCGAAAAAGTCATCTACAATCAGTGCTTCCACTTCTCACTCTCTTCTAAAACTTTTTTTAATGTCATGTGACCTCATCATGCAACTGAAATTACTCTAAGTAAGTAGTGATCTTATACTTGTCAAATCTAATGGCCCCTTTATAATCCTCATCTTTTGGGATCTCTCTGAATCATTTGATTACTGTTGATCACATTCTCCCTCCTCTCTGGGCTTTCATTACTATGTTCTCCATTACTCTCCTCCTACCTGTCCCACTACTACTTAAGTCATTTTTGCTGGATCTTCTTCCTTGTCATGACCATTATTAACTATGGGTATCCCTGAAGGCTCTGTCCTGGGCCCTCTCCTCTTTTCTCTCTAAACTGCCTCATTCATTTCCATGGGTTTAATTATTATCTCTATGCAGATGATTTCCCAGATCTATTTTTTCTCAAGCCTAGTCTCTGAATCTGCTTATTGTACATTTGAACTAAATGTCTCACAGACATTTCAAACTCAACATGTCCAAAATAGAACTTGATATCTTCCCTCCATTTCTCAACTTTCCTATTACTGTTTTTTAGTTACCATTAATCTTTATTTTTTAAACATATAACAATATATGAAACATAATAATAATATAATAAAATGATTTGTTATAAAATATAACAAATTATAATATGCTTATCCAAAAGGAACAAAGTCTACTATGTGCTGGAGATAAAGGAGAAAAGACAGTCCCTGTCCTCAAGGAACTCACAATCAAATGGAGGATATAGAACATTTCTGGATGATGATAAGATCAAAGATATGACTATCTCTATGCATGGTTGAGGTGTGGTAGTGTATGAGAAGGTCACAGGAGGTGAGTAGTTGAGGAATTTGAGTGCCTGGAGTGTTTAAGGAAGAATCAGTATATAAGTTGCAAGTCCCCTAGTATGAGGGCAGGAGCTGGTGAAGAGAGAAAAATTATGAGCCAGATGTTAAACTTGTTGAGGAAAGAAGGGGAGTAACCTGGAGGTGGTCTATACAATAGCTAAGAGAATCTTGATTGTGTGGTGTACTCAAAGGAGGGAAGGTTATTGACTGAGGGAAGTAGGTGGAGAATCTAGAAATGGCAATGGGGGACAAGGAGTATTCCAACTCTTCTTTTCAACCAGTGAGCTAAAGTGAAATGAGTAAAGGTCCAGTTAATATTTTAAAGTTCTAGTCATGTCATGCTTTTAGTCAATACATTTCAGGGGCTTCCTTATTACTTTCAAGATGAAATATAAAGTCCTCTATTTGGTGTTTAAAGCTCTTTACAATTTTGTTTTGTAAAGCCGTGGCTCCTTCCTTCCTTTCCAGTCTTTTTATATGAAAGTTACACTGGCTTTACTTGCTGTTGCTCACACACATGAAATCTCATTTTCTTTTGACTCTTTGCCTTTGTACTGGCTATTTCCTATACCTAGAATTCTGTCCCTTCTCAACTCCATCTCTTAGCTTCCCTGGCTTCCTTTAACTCTCAGCTCAAATGCCATCTCATGTCCCCCATTGCTGCTAATGCTTTCCACTCTAAAGCCACCTTCTATCTACTGACTATCTTATAGATACTTATCCATATGTGGCATCTCTTTCCTCCATCCCTTATAATTTGTTTGTCATCACCATACTCCTTCCCATCTTAGCTCTACCTGGCCCTACCCTGACTCCCATGACCTGATGCTGGGCTCTTTCAAAGATTGTAATGTTTTTTGTTTTTTCTTTATATCACCAGTGCTTAGCACAGTTCCAGGCACTAGTAAATATCCAATAAAAGCTTGTTGATTAACTGATGCTCTGACTGGCAGTCAAATATTCTCTTTGAGAAGTAATGTTCTAGTAGCTGAGTTCTATTCCCTGCCCCAAACCCAAGCTAAACCTTCAATGGGACATGGGCCAGGGGACAGCTTTAATTTATTTTATTTTAATTATTTATCCCTTTATTTTAATTATAATGTCATATCCATTCAGTACCCCCACTTCAAATCCTACAAGTGACTCTATTCTTAGTTACTATAGTCAACTTATTGAGTTTTTAGAATCAATATCAAAGAACATTATTAATAACATTGGAGTCAAGAAAGTTTACAGGCTCTTCTATGATAACTTTTAAGAGGGTACTCATTAAATCTGATGAAAAACATTGCTTTTACAAACTGACAATTGTTACAACTGTAAATCTAAGAGCCTTATGAATGAAGTTGTAAACCAGGTACTGCCTACTAGGAAAACAAAAATAGTTCCTTTTGCCAAGCACTCTGCTGGGTGCTATGGATACTAATACAAAAGTAGAACAGTTCTTGCCAACAAGGATCTTGTATTCTACAAAGAAGTGAATACTGGAAATGTAAAAAATAAATTCACAATGAGTGGGGAGAGGATTTCAACAACTAGGATCATTAGAAATGGCTTCTTGAAGGAATTAGCCCTTGAGATGAGCTTTGAATGGAAAGAGCACTCCATATGCAAGGGATAGCTATGTTCACTTATGGGCTTTCCATAAGTAAGAAATAGAATGCTATGCACAGCAAATAGGAACCAGGCTAGTTTGGCTAGAATATGTGACTAAAGTGTATTGAACATGGAAAACTAGGTGGGAACCTAATTGTGAATACATTCAAATGAGTTTCTATTTTCTCCTACAGGAGATGGGAGCTCCTAAAGCTTCCTGAGCAGAAGAACAGCATACTCATATATGCTTTAGTAATATCACTTTGGTAACAGAGAGAAGGATGGAGAAGAAAGACTAGATACAGGGAAACCAATGTATTAATTACTGCAACAGTTCAGACAAGAGATCAAGGGCCTGAACTAGACCAGTTGGAATATAAAGAGAGACTATGAAAGAGAAAGAAGAATATAGGTTAATGGTTTGAGGAGATGGTATGGTCAACTGAAGGTTTTTTAAAGATGGAGAGATATTTGTAGGTATCAAGAAAGGAGCTAGTGGACAAAAAAACGATGTTGATGATTTTGCATAAAATAATTTTCATTCTTATCACTGGAATACCTTTCCACTTTTTGGACAAGCTTTATATCTTCCATAAAGCTTCCCCTGACTAGCCTTTCCTTCGAGTTCCCTTTATGCATATATTTTTGTCATGCTAAGCATGATTTAATGAAAGTCCGTGTCTTACAGAATAATGTAAAGAGGGCTGGAGTCAGAAGACTTGAATTCAAATCTCACTTCAGATACTTAACTGCTGCCTGACCATAAATAAATCTTTTAGTTTCTCATATAAACTGTAACACAATGCTAGGCTATAAGATACTTGTTGTACTGTACTGTTTTATGTTTAGATCTAATAAGCTTATTTTTATCACCCCCTAGTACAACCTATATGTTCCATGGTATGCCTTTATCAATTTAACATTGCTTTTCTTCAATTTATAAGCTGACTTAGAAACTAGTCAGCAATTTTCTTGAGGTTATGTCCATTGCCCCAAAGGCAATGGGTTTAAAATGTTAACTAATTTAAACTTTTATTTTCAGGGGAGAGTTCTTGAACTTTCAAAACTTGAAGAGTAGTTACATGGTCTTAAATATTTAAATAGACCTGCAATCTCATGTACTTGGGTGCAAAATGCAACTCACCTAAGATTGCCCATCCCTTGTTACTCTTGTCCAAGTCTTCCCATAAGTTTTTACAAAAAATTCATCAATGTGTTAGTAGCCTTCTTTGATTTCCCTTGACTATTAAGAGGATTTTTTAAATAGGAGGGAAGAGTAAAAGTTAAAGAAGCACGATGAAAATGCTTGAAAAAAAGACTTAGAACTGATTGCCCAAAAGGTTAAAACTGCATGTCTACATGTTAACCATTAAGTGAAATGTGAGGCCTTAATAATTTTTACTTTTTGGACAGTAAGCGGAAATCAAACAGTAGCTGCAGATAGATTGAGTTTTGCTTTTATTGAAAAGTGCCGAGCAGCATCCAATTTGTGGTACACTGTGTTTTTACTCATTTGCCCATTACTGAGGCACAGAAAACTTTATAACTTTGGTTACTAAAATCATCTTAACAACAACAAAAGGTCAAATTCCTTCCTCAAAAGCAAAAGGAGCAGCTCACACTGGAGTAAACAAAGCCAGCTTCTGGGCCTGCCTTCCAGGAGCCAGTCCCAGACAATAGGAAGTGGCAGGCAATAGTGGTAGGTCTAGGGTTGGCTCAGGGGTGGGAGGGAGCCAGGAACTGTTACACCAACTGCAAGAAGACAAGACAGGTGGAGTCAGAGCTCTTGGTGGACCAAAGCTAAGACTTGGGGGCAGATTCCCAGAGAAGGGCGGGTGAACTGGGTGAAAACTCTGGCATCCTGGGGGCGGGGGAAGGGTGGGTGGAAACAGCTGTCGAGCCATCCCAGAGGGTAGGCACTGGTTCTTTTTCTCAGAACCAGGCCAGTGCCTTTGGCACGGGTCGCACGGTAAATATTCAGCAACAGCTGTTGATCAAGGGAGTGGGGGTGAAGAGGAGGGATGCGAGATCAGGGGCCGGGGGGTCCCTGACAGTGAGTGAAAGGACCACAAATAGATCCCAAGCTAGGGAAGGGAGGACCGAGAAACCTTAGGAAAGCAGGAGGAGGAGGAGCAGGCGGGCGGCGGGTCTCAGCGACTGCGAAGAAGGGAAGCCCGGACTTACCTTGAGCAAGCAGCTGTTGGCCGGAGCGGGGACTGAGGTGCGGTGGATGACCAGATCCTGGCCCGGGCTGTGCACATCGCAGATAAGCTCCAGCACGGCAATGCTGCGGGCGGTGGAAACCGACACTCGGTGGTCCTCAGACCAGGAGAGCGGTTCCAGGCCGCTGACGGCGTGCTGCAGCTTCACGGCCGGCTCCCGCCGCGCCGCCACCAGCCCGAAGCTGGCGCTGGGCCCCGCAGCCCCAGCTGCCCCAGGGGCCGCAGCCACCGGCTCCTTCTCCCTCCTTTTTCCTTCCTCCTCCTCCTCCTCATCTTCCTCCTCCTCTGGCGGCTCAGCCTCATCCACCGAGGACATCACTCGGGGCTCGTCGGACACAGACATCTTCCCTGGAGTGGAAAGGCCCGAGCCGGGGACGCGCAAACTCCCGCCGCCGCCGCTGCCGCTGCCGCCCCCTCCGGTCCCCCCTCCTTTTCCCGGCTCCCCGCGGCCCGGAGCGCCGCCGAGCCAGGAAGGACCCCGTCGTTGCCTAGCAACCAAATCTGGGCACTGGTGACTAACGTACTGCCTGCCTAGAAACCTTGGCCTCTTTCGAACTACCACAAGCATACCTTCGTGGGGGTGATGTGTATTGAGGGGTGGAGGGAAGGGGAAAGGGGCTGGGGGTGGGGGGTGTCGAGGCTCTGGGCGCATCCCCACAAAAATCAGATGAAATGGCAAGGAACCCAGAGGAAGAAAAACTGGCGGATGTAAATAGTAGTCCTTCTTCACTCCTCTCCCACTTGGGGAATCACTCTTTTAGCCAAGGGTGAAAGCTTCGAGTGACCCACGTGTCTGGCCTACTAAAGTGCAGATCACACTTTGAGGAGGGTTGCCAACGATCGTTTGGCACCTCTCATCCTTTAGAGAGAAAACCAGTTATGACCATTTAGGTTCTGCATTAAAGAAATATCTGAAGAGCGTGAGTTCCTGGCCTTTCTTTCTCCTGGCCCCTTGGGTCGTAGGAATGCAGGGTTCTTTACAAATATCATCTCTTATATAGTCATTTTTCTTTCCTCTCTTTTTCTTTGGTGGGCAGGACTCTGCATGTTTTCATAAACTAACCCCTTTCAATCCTAAGAAAGAGGAAAAGATTAGAAACTCCTTCCAAACCATATAGATAAATCCATTAGAAACAGAGCAGAAAGACTCAACAGAGCAGAAAAGATCCCAACCCCAAAAGGAGAGGGTGGCTTGTAATATAAAGCAAGGCTGAGTTCCTGCACTGAACTAAGATACACCACTTACCTGCTCTACAATGTGTTATTCTCCTTATTTATATTTCTCAGATGCTTCAAGACACTCAGATGCATTTAAATTAACTTGTTTGTTTGTTTAGTCTTATCTCTTCCTAAGCCTCTGGAGCAAAAATAGAAAGGAGAAAGTGAATCACGAAGGTATCCCAGTGACTGAATGTCTAAGGGAGTGTGCGAGGCAGCTATGCCGGGGTCCTTCCTCGTAATTCAGGACTGCACTCCTTCCCTCACGTGTGAACTGGAGTAGTAGTGAAACTGACTACTGTGAAGTTACGTCCTGGAGCAGCTGAGCAGTAATTTCTTTGGGATTTAAAACCACAGGCTCTTTCTTCCACATAGCCCACCCACTCTGCCTTGGACAAGCTATGGCAGCAGATGAAAGTTTACTTCTCAATATTTCCGAGGACTGGACCTTCCCAGGTTTTCACCGCCCAGAGCACAAGAAATTCTCCAGATCTGTAGGAGCCAAAGAGAGAAAGGTAAGGCTGTTCTGGATCTTTGAGCTTGTATATGTGATACCAAGAGATATGTTTTCTGGCTGTTTTGATTTGGTGATCAGGATTAATCTGTTAATATGCTTGACTCCTCGGTGTCTTGGTTTGTTTGTTAGTTTCTTTTTCATCGGGGCTGTAGAGTGAAAAGAACGCTGGTTCAGGAGTTAAGAGGGAAGGATCTTTTTCCTATCACAACTTTGGTGACTTGGGCAAATCAATTAACTTGCCTGCTCCTCGGTTTCCGTATCTGTAAAATGAGGAGTTTGTATTACACAGCCTCTGAAGCTCCTTCAAGCTCTAGATTTATGATCCTATAAATTACCTTAGTGGAGTTACCCAGAAAAAACTAGATCTCAGGCAGGGTCTCAGCTGCCTATTTATAAAACTACACCATAAGTTAAAGAGGCTGTAGAATCATGGAATGTAAGAGACAAGGGAATTTCTTCCTTATGCAGATAAGAAAACTAAGGACCTATGAGTGGAAATAACTTGGCCAAAGTCAGGTTGTGAGTTAATGATATAATCAAAACTAAAACCCCCTGCCTTTTGACACTTTAGGCTTTTTCTCTATCCTGACTTTTAGAACTTTAATTATTAAGGCCCCAAGTTATATTCAAAATAGCTTGAAATCGACAATTCTGTCAGAGCTGGACGTTAAATAACTAAATAGTTTATACCTTTTATTTTATATATGGGGCCTATAGTGGGGATGTGACTTGACTAAGGTCATGAAATCAGTAAGTGGGGAAAATAAAAACTTGAACCCACTTCTGATTCAAGCACAGAGTTTTTCCTCCGTTTTACTTACTCATGCTTCAAAACAGAAAATCTTTCTATTCTGCTACTGATCTGCAGTTTACCTTTGTGTAATTCTGAAACAATCTCTGGCCCTGTTTTTTCATTTGTGAAAAGGGAAGGATAAATTTTATAGATTATTCACTTCTAGTATGGCCTGGCTTCATGAAATCATTTTTAAAGTGCTTCTGCATATGGTCACTTAGTCAACAGGTATGTTTTAGTGCTTACTTTGTGCCTGACATTGTTCTAAGCACTGGGATACAAATATCTGAGAAATATATGAAGTTCCAAGTTACAGGTAAAAGAGTGTCCATTTGAAAGATAGTGTAGTGAAGTGTTGCCAATTTAAAGAATATTGACCTTGGTGATGATGTGAGCAAAGTATTTTTATGTGCTGTCTTAATTCTAAACATGTTAAGGCATCTAAGAGGTGTTTAACCATACTGGCTTCAGCTTCCTCATTTAAAATGAGGTTGGGACTAAAGTTTCAGAGTCCCTTTTAGCCCTAAGAGTATAATTCTAATAGGTGGGTAGATGAGGGGAATGCTGAAGATATAACATCTCGATTTTAGTTAAGTATTTGAGAGAGTCTCCCATATTAAGTCAATATCAATAAGATGATAAAATATGACCTGGATTATGCTGATAGTTATTGTTCATATTTATGTAACATTTTACAAAGTGCTTTCCTTATAGTCAATACTTTCCAGATCTCAGTTATTAGTTCTCTTCTTTTCCCCAAATAATCCCATATATACAGTCTGTTTACATGTTATATCTTCCCTGATAGAATATTAACCCCTTGAAGGAAGGGACTAGTTTTGGTTTTATCTTTTATCCCAGTACCTAGGATAGTGTCAGACATCAAGTTGATGCTTAATAAATGCTTATTGGACTGGATTGGCAGTAGAAGATCTGAGTTCTAGGCCTAATTCTGCTAGTATTTCTTATTGTAATACTGGGCAAATCACTTCTCATGTGTTGGTCTCAATTTCCTAATTCATAATGCAAGGGGATTGAACTAGATTATCCTTAAGGTGCCTTACAAGCTCTAGTGATCTGTGCTTCTATAATTTTATTTTTAAGCTTGTTTTGTATGGGCTCCTGAGATATACTCCCATAATACAGCAAAGATTTACAGTTGATTTAAAGTTTGCAAAGTGCTTAAATATATTATCACATTAGATTTTTAGAATAACACCAGTTGGGTGTTATTATTATCCTCATTTTGCAAATGAGGAAACAGATTGAGAGGTTAAATGTTTTGCCCAGGAGAGCAATAGTAAGTGGTTGAATCAGGATTTGAAATCAAGTCCAGCAAATCATGGTACCTAATTGTCTCAAGATAGATCACACTTTAATGTTAATATATCACTTTACATACATTATCACATCTTCACAATAACACTGAGGTAGGTGCTAATTTATTCCCATTTTATAGATGAAGAAACTGAGACTACAAGGTTATCTTATAAAACAGTAATTCTGGGCATCTAGTCATCATGGTGGATAGAGTGCTGGGCCTGGAATCAGGAAGAGCTCCAAATCAGGCCTCAGACACTTACTAGTTGTATAACCCCCTAGGCAAGTCACTTAACCCTGTTGGCCTTGATTTCCTCATCTGTAAAGTGAACTGGAGAAGAAATTGGCAAAGATATTCCATTATCTTTGTCAAAAACCCCAAAGGGGTCTTGAAAGAGTCAAGTAAGACTAAAAATGCCTATTCAACTAGTTTAACAGCCTGGGAGGGGGGGGTTTGGGGGTGTGTGTGTGTAGGCAGTGGAACTTTTGAGGCAGTTAGGTGACTCAGTGGATAAAAAGAACCAGACCTGGAGACTGGAAGTCCTGGGTTCAAATATGACCTCAGACATTTCCTAGCTGTGTGACCCTAAGCAAGTCACTTAACCCCAATTGCTTTGCCCTTATCACTCTTCTGCTTTGGAACCAATACTTAGTATTGATTTTTAAGATAGGAGGGAAGGGTTTTTAAAATAATAAAATAAAATAAAACAAGAAGCCTGTTAGGTAGGTAATGCAAGTGTTCATTTATATATTTATTCAGTAAGCATTTATTAAGTATATATTTGTGCCCAGTACTGGAGTTATAAAGACAAAAACTGCCCCTTCCATCAAGGAACTTAAATTCTCCCGAAGGAGAGGCAGAAGATATTTATGCACATAAGTAAATGCAGAGTATGTATAAATAAAACGAAAGTAGCATGGTAGAAGACTGCTGATAACTGAGGGGGATGAGAGATGAAGAAAAGCCTCTTCTAGGCAGGAGCAACTGAGCTTTGCTAAGGATTAGAAACAATTATTGCTATATTTTGTTTTTACATCACTATCATTTCCAAATATACACCTTTCCCCAGAGAACTTTCCCTTGTAACAAAGAATAAAAAAGAAAAAGAGGGGGAAAGCATTGAGGCCAAACTTCCTTAGCATGACAGCTGAACCTGAAAGGGTTAGGAGGGTTCTACACTCATCCTTCACTCCCCCAAAGAAGGGAAGACAATGCTTGTTCTTTTTTCTTTAGGACCAAACTTGATCATTCTAATTACATAGTGTTCAGACTGATGTAATAAACTAATCAATCAGTCAACAAACTTTTATTAAGCATCCCCTGACCACCTCAGTCTGGATCATAGTGTGTGTTTAATAAAAGTTTGTTGGCTGATTGGGTCTGGAGGCAGGAGGACTGGAGTTCCATCTGGCCTTATACACTTACTAGCTCTGTTACCCTGGGTAAGTCACAACCTCTGTTTGCCTTAATCTACTGGAAAAGGAAATGACAACCCACCCCAGTGTCTGTGCCAAGAAAACGCCCAATGGAGTCATGAAGTGTCAGACATAGGCACAATTGAACAAGTGCCAGACATTTTGCAAAGACAACCCTCAGCTTACACTCTGATAGGGAGACAGCATGCAAACAAACACATACAAGCAAGCTATATTCAGGATAAACAGGAAAGAATTAACAAAGAGAAGACACTAGGATGGAAAAGGATTGGAATTTTAGTTGAGACTTAATTAAAGGAAGCCAGGATAATCAATAGGCAAAGATGAGGAGGAGAGTATTTCAGGCATGAAGGACAACCAGAGAAAGTGCCCACACCTGAGAATGCCTTATTTGAGGAACAGCCAGGAGGCCAGTGGCACTGGGGAATGAAGTCTAAGGATACTGTTTGACATTCAGGAGAAGTAAGGAAAGGTGGGCAGTGGGGAAGGGTTGGGGAAAAGATAATGACTTCTGTTTTGGACATGTCGAATTTAAGATGTCTCTTAGACATCTTGTTGATGATGGGCAGGTGTAAATACAGGACTGGAGGTTGGAAGAGAGGTGGGGGCCATATAGGATAGATTTGAGAACTGTCTGCATAGAGGTGGTGATTAAATCCATGAGAGTTGATGAGATCATCTAGTGAAGTAGTAGAGAGGGAAAAGAGAAGGTGTAAGACAGAACTCTATAGAACCCCTACAAGTTAGAGGGCATGATCTGGAAGAAGATCCAACAAAGGAGACTGAGAAACAAGAAGACAAGAAACAAGAAGTGATGCCCTGAAAACCTAGAAAGAAATTATTGTCAAAGAGGAAGGGTCATCAATAGTGTTAGAGGCTACAGAGGGTTCAAGGAGAATAAAGACTGAGAAAAGGCCACTGAATTTGGTAAACAAGAGATATAGAGAAGAGATTGAAGAGGGGAGAGAAACTGGTTACAGGAAGACCAATGAAGTTATTTCAGTAAGAAGTAATAAGAGCATGAATTAGGCTGGTGGCCATGTGAATAGAGAGAAGGAGACAAATTGAAGAGATAGTGTTGAGGAAAAATGATCAGATTTTTGACAAATAATGAGATATTATAGCATGAGGGAGAATAAAGAGTAATGGATCATTCCAAGTTTGTAAATCTGGGTGTCTTGAAGGATGGTAGGATGCTTGTCAAAAGCAGGGAAGTTTGGAAGAAGGGGTGGGTTTAGGGGTAAAAATTATGTCACCTGTTTGGGGCATGTTGAGTTTGAGATGCCTTTGGTAGGTACATTTAGTGACAAAACTACAGAGCTCCAGGCTAGTGAACCAGGAATGACATTGGAGTTGGTTAAAGATCTGGGACTCTTCTGTATAGACATGATGATTGAATCTATGAGAATTGATGATATCCCCAATAGAGGGTGTACAGAGAGAAAAGAGCCCAGAACAAAGCCTCGGAGGACAGAGGCAGTCAGGAGGTGGTAAAGATAGGGTCCATTGTTGAGTATCCTTTGCAAAAGGTTATTTGTCTGTATTAATACTATCACCAAGAATGTCCTTGGTTTTTGCATGGATGACCCTCATAACAATTTTATACAAATGGGAAACTAAGCATAATTTTTGCAGTTATTATTTTTTTCTGTGGAGGGGGGAAAAGGAGGGTCACCTTTTGGAATCAGTTGAATCCAAGGCCCAAATTTTATTATCTGATATGATGTGATGTTGTGTTATATTATTATATATGAAAGCATATACCTGGAGCTAGTCTCTCTGTTTTTCTATCCTTTGTTCTCTTAAGTGCCATTTCTTTTTCCTCTGTGAGCACCTCAGGAACTGTGAATTTAGGATTGAAGTGTGCTGATATGATTATCCTTGATGGAGAAAATAGCTTATAAGAATTTTTGTAGCTGTTTTCCATTTTTCTTTGCTTTGTAGTCCTCTTTTGATATTCATTTCTGAATGCTCTTGGAATGACTTTGCATATTTAGATACCTTGACAAGCTTTCTTTAGTCTGGTTTTATCCTTTATAAGATGGTGCTGGTCATAATTATCCCTCAATTCTATTAAATTTTTTCATTTAACAAATTTATTTCTTTCCAAACTCTCACTATCTTCCCCATGGAAAAAGAAAAGAAAAACAAACCCCTTGAAACAAATATTCATATGCAAGCAAAGTAAGTCCCCACAATGGCTGTGACCAACAGTGACTTTTTTCACATCTTGAGTCACTTCATCATTCTTTGGTGGGGAGTGGTATATCAAGGGGGTGAGTAGTAGCATGCTTCATCATCATTCCTCTGGAATCTTGCTTGGTCATTACATCGATCAGAGTTGTCTTTCAAAGTTTTTGTTTTTTATTTTTTCCAATGTTGTTTTTGTATAAATTGTTCTCCTGGTTCTGTTCAATTCACTTATACAAGTCTTTCTAAGTTTCTCTGAAAATGTCCCCTTTTGTAATTTCTTATAGTACAATATTCCATTACATTCACATGCCATAATTTGTTCAACTATTCTCCAATTGATGAGTATGCCCTTAGTTTCTAGCTCTTTGATACCTCCCAAAAGAGCTGGTATAAATACTTCTGCTCATCTAGGTTCACCTCATCCTTCTTCATAAACTTTTACAGATGAATTTATATTTTAACTTGGTATTCCTTTTGGGAGCCATTTCTCTTTTTTTCTCAAGTAAGTCAATTGCGGACTAAAGTGCTTTTTGGTCCCTTTTAGTCTCCTTATTGCTTTACATTTTTTTTTATATTGCTTTAACCAGTGTGAAATTATTATAATTAGTGTTGGTGTCATTTCTGTTGCCCATTTCTCATTTTTAATATTAATTAATTTTTAACAATTAAGAGTTAAATTTTGTTAATTGAATGCCATTATTTCTTATAAATTCTTCTTTCTTATTATAAATTCAGATCTTAGAACTGACAAGTTTATAGTCTGACTTTACACAGTCCTCATGAAAGGAGAGATGGGGAATTAATGTAAGGTAGATGACTTTTTCTAGGAATTTTGGGTGGATGGGTGAGAAAAATATAGGATATCTTGAGACAGTGGGATCAAATTAAAGGGTTGCTTTTTTTAACAATGGGAAAGATCTCTGTGTGCTTGTAGGCATCAGAGAATGACCCAGAAGTAGGGAGAAATTGAAGATTAAAGAGAAGGTTTGCCCATGGGGTATATTGGGGAGGAGATGGCATTAACAATGTGAGTAGTGGATTATCCTTGGTCTGGGAAGCCACATTTTTATCAGAGAATGGAGCAAAGAAGAGAACAGAAGATAATATCTAGGGCTTTGGAGTAATCAAATAGGGGAGAAGAGTATGCTCATGGAAATGGTCTTTCTCTTGAGGGAAAAGAAGAGAGGGTAGTATGAGAAATTGGAAAAACGATTTAGAACATTCACCTGTGAAAAGTACAGTAAAGTGTCATTTAAGGCAGAATGAAAGTATTATTATTCCTATTTTACAGATAGGGAAGCTGAAGCTTAGAGAATTTGTCATTTGTCCATAATCACATACATAAATAAATAGCATAATATACATAGCATACATAAATAAATAGCAATTGAAACCAATATCCCAAATAAATGCAATATTCTTCCTCCAAGTCATAATAAATCTTGCTAATAATGTTGTTAGATTCATTGCAATTGGTTAAACAATTGCACATTAAAAGAGTTGGGAGATTGATTAATAAGGATTAGTGTGATTAATTGAAGAGCACTGGATTAGGGATGAGGAAGGGATAATGAACAGTCTTATTCTGGATCAGCCTTTGACCAGCCTTTGACTTTAGTCTCATCACCAAATCATCAAATCAGCATCACAGTTTCTTCATCTTTAAAATTAAGAATTTGGACGGCATGCTTTCTAAGGGATGACTCTTCTGCCTATATCATTCTACAAAGGCGAATTTTACTTTATTTTACTTTTTGCATTACTACTATTTCCCCTATAATGTTTTTAATTTAAGACAATTAATAAAACAATAAACAAAGCCTTTATTACATACACTTCCAAGGTGTGAATGCTCACACTGAAATTTAATAGTTGGTTCTCCAGAGCCAGTATGAGCTGACTCCAGCACACTTCTGGATCAGAGGGCAAGCCCAGAATGCTAGATGCAAAGGATAAGTGGCTGCTCTTGGAAAGGACATCTTTGACTGAATATCAAATGTATCCTCAGCGACTCTCCTTGATATACTCACTCCTTAGTTCAGTGCTCAGTTCCCTCTACAATATGACTCCATTTAATTTTCCAAACTGATTTTCTATCACCCATTTCTGTGTACCAACTAAATTGAACCAGCCCCTTTTAAATATATATATTTTTTGGAAGCAAATTTTAAAAGAAACTTCTGGTTCTGTGTTCTATAATAAAGTCTTGCTATGAGTTCTTTTTCTGTTGAACTGATCCTTCTCTAACCTCTTGTTATCATCCCCCAATGAAACACCCTTTTTTTTTTGCCAAGGACAAGGCCTATATACATACCCTTAATCATCTGTTCTCATCTTTTGCATCAGATTGCTTTATCAGTTAGCATGTATAAGCTTCTTGGGAGCTTTCATTTCTTCATCTTTTTATGCACTGTGCCTTGCATATAGTAGGTGCTTTTAATACCTGCCTTTTGATTGATTTTCATAGGACTGATATGGGATTATCTTTGATCTGCTCCTTGTACAATAATCTTATTTATAATTTGCTTTATTAACTCAAGTCATCCTCATGAAATGTGGAATTTAGAGGCAGAAGTCCAGGCTCCTGACTTCATAGTTTTGTGACTGAAAAATTCTCTTTCTACCTTTAAAGCTCTAGTTTGCCCATCAGTAAAATGTTGATAATAATATATGCACTACCTACAAGATAGGACTGATGTTCAACTCCGGAAGGATTTATTAAGTATCCGTAATATACACAATGCACAGTGCTTGGCCCTAGACAAAACAGCAAATAGTCCCTGGCTTCAAAGAATTTATGTGCATGTTTAGAGGTAGAAGGAAGGGTACAATATTTACATTGTGAGGAAAACACTTTATATGTAACATTTTAAAAGTGCTATCATTATTATGAAATTTCTTGTATTTTTAAATTTTTCTATATTCCAGTTTGTACTTTAGGGGTGTATGTGGGGAGGGGTTTGTCAATCTTCCTTACTAGAATGTTAGATCTGTGAGGGCAGGGATTGTGTCCAGTTTCATCTTGGTATCTCTATTGTACCTAAAATTGTGTTTCGAACATTTTGGTTTTTTTGGTTTTGCTTTGTTTTTTCTCAGTACTTGTGATTCCACTTGTATAGGGAATTCCCTGTGCCAGAAGTCATCAAACTTTTTGGTCTAAGGATCCCTTTACAGTCTTAAAAATTATTGAGGCCTCCAAAGAGCTCTGTTCATATAGGTTATATCTTTGAACATTTATCAAATTAGAAATTAAAACTGTGGTAAATGTTAAAAATACTTATTAATTCGCTTAAAACAACAATAACAAATCTATTGCATGTTAATATAAGTAACAATTTTTATGATAAGTAGTTATGTTTTCTTTTGTTAAACTTTAGTCAGAAGATTGACATTATCTTACATATTTTTGCAAAGCTCTTTAGTATTTGGCTTAAAAGAAGGCAACAGGATTTTCATATGCTTCTGCATTCAAATCTGTTCTGATAAGTTGTTTTGATTGAAGTATGTAAAAGAATTCTGGCTTCACACAGATATGTAGTTGGAAAAGGGAGTAGTATTTTAAAAGGCAAATATTTTAGGATTGTTATGAAAATTGTTTTGACTTTAGGGACCAGCAGGGGTCCTTGGTCCATATTTTGAGAACTTTAGCTCTGAACTGATGCAGATTAACTATCCTGCAATTTATGGTTGTAAAAAGCTATTTAAGCAATCTGTAATTATGCCTAGAGAGCTATAAAACTGTGTATACCCTTAGGCCTAGAAATACCATTGTTAGGTCTGTGCCCAAGATCATCAAGGGAAAAAGAAAAGAACCTAGATGTTCTAAAATATTTATAGCAGCTCTCTTTATGGTGGCAAAGAACTAGAAACTGAAGGGATGCTGGTCAGTTGGAAAAGGGTCAAACAAGTTGTGGCATATGATTGTGATGAAATACTATTGATTCATAAGAAATGACAAGCAAAATATGGAAAGACCTATATGAAATTAAGCCAAGTGAAACAAGTAAATCCAAGAGAACATTATATATAGCAACAGAATTAACGTTTGAAGAATAACTTTTGAATGCCTACCTCCAGGGAAAGAATTGATAAATAGAAACTAAAAAAAAATATAGTTTATATATAAATACATTTTTTACCAAGTGGTGCCTTCTCTAGTGCAGGGAGGGGAGGTAGGGAGATACTTGGGAGTTTTGATGTAATTAACAAACAAATCAATAATAATTTTAAAAAATCTATTTAAGTGACTTTGTCAGTATCACATCGTTAATATGTTTCAGAAGCCAGCTGTATACCTCGGACTTCCTATCTCCAAGCTGGCTTTCTGGCCATTAAACCTCATTGCCTTGTACCATAGAAAGTACTGAATGCTTGCCAAAGTTGTTATGGATCTCCTAATTGTCATATCTAATAATCTCTCTTCAGTCATCATAATTTTTTTCTCTCTCTTGGATACTTGGCATTATTGATCCCCCTTTCCTGTAGGATCCTTTCTCCTCTTGGGTTTTCATGACATTGTTCTCTTCTGGTTCTTCTATCTGTCCGACTTCTTTTCGGTCAACTTGGATCTTCATTCATGTCATGCCAACTATAGACATTCCAAAGCTTCTGTCCTAGGCTTTCTTCCCCCCTTTTTTTTTGTACTTCCTCAACTGGTGATATCATCATTTCCCATGAGTACAATTATCAGATGACGTTAGAGCTGTCTCTTCATATCTGTGTAGTAGTAGTCTCTCAATGACCAAGAATGACAATTGTCTTTGTGCATTATAATCTATTGATGTACCCTCATGTGGCTTTGGAGTCCAAAGGCTGAGGCGCAGAGTTTGTGGCACATGGGGCATGGGACGCCAGTTGTTACGGGAGGTGCGGTTGTGGCCTGGTGTCTGCGTTCACGCCCAGCGGCAAGACATCGACGTCTTCATCTTCAAAGGTGGGGGCGGCATGGTTAATGTGGGTTTGCCAGCTGCTTCTGTCAGAGGCAGCAAGTTCTAGTTGCTTTGGTGTAATGCCAGCCCACTTCAAGTTTGACTTTAGCTGATCCTTGAATCTTTTCTTTGGTTGACCTTGTTTCCTGAATCCAGCTGACAGTTCACCATAGAATACCTGTCTTGGTATTCGCTGTGGGTCCATACGGATGACGTGTCCAGACCATCGTAGCTGGGTTCTGAGGACCATGACTTCGATGCTGGTGGAGTTGGCTCTGTCGAGGACTTCCTGGTTGGTGATGCTGTCCTGCCATCGGATCCTCATGATTGACCGGAGAGAGCGTTGGTGGAATTGCTCCAGCTGTTTCATGTGCTTCCGGTACAGTTTCCATGTCTTGCAACTGTACAGGAGCGAGCTGAGGACCACTGCGTTATACACTTTGAGCTTCGTTGCAGTGATTACACCACTCACTGTGTTGGAGGACTTTGGAGCGCAGCCGCCCGAGGGCCTGGCTGGCCTTTTGGATCCTGGCATTGATCTCATGGTCTAGGAACCCATCGTTGGCAATGGTACTGCCCAGGTACCTGAAAGTGTTGACATTAGAAAGTGCAGTTTTGAGGGATCTGGTCAAGGGCGCTTTGGTCGACTGAAGAGGGTCGGTTGAGAAGCTGACTGAAGTGTTCTTTCCACCTGTTGCTGATGCCTTTTTTATATAGCAAGGGAGTGGTGGTGGGTTTTAATGACCCATAGACAGTCTTGAGGGCACTAAAAAATTGTTTGTAGTTTTTCGTATCAGCAAAGTGCTGGATTTCTTCTGCCTTTTTTCCCCACCATCGGTCTTGCATTTTCCTGATCTCACATTGCACCATGGCTTGGAGAGACTTGAATCTGTTCTTTTAGGAGCAGAGTTTGGGTTATTTTGCCACTCCATAAAGGCTTTGTTCTTTTTGCTCAATAGGTCTTCAATAGCAGTGTTGTTCTCGTCGAACCAGTCCTGGTGGTTGTGTTGTTTGGGGCCTAGGACTGCCTTTGATGTTTCCGTCACTGTGTCTCTGAACTGGTTCCATTTCTCGGTTGAGCTTCCAGTGAGTGGTCCTTTGACAGACAGCTTGTCGTCCAGGCAGAACTGGAATGTTTGCAAATAAGATGGATCTCTAAGACAACACATGACTCATGTTGTAAAATGCGTGAACTGTCTGGGCGCGTTTTGGATGGCGAGGCGCAATACGCATTTGAAGAGTCGCTCTAACCAATTGGTGGTATATCCAGCATTTAGCTCCCCTCATGGCTCTGGTGATTTGTACATCTTGGATGTCTTGCCGACGTACAATGATGTAGTCAATGAGATGCCACTGTTTTGATCATGGGTGCATCCATGTTGTTTTATATTTGTTCGCCATTCTGAACACAGTGTTCGTGATGGTGAGTTCGAACTCTGAGCATTTGCTGAGTAGCAGTAGGCCATTGTTGTTCATTTTGCCCACGCCATGTTTTCTGAGCACTCCTTTCCATCTTTCATGGTCCTGTCCAACGCGGGCGTTGAAGTCTCCCAGTAGTATCAGCTTGTCATTTGTGGGCACTGAGTACAGGATGGCACTCAGGTCAGAGTAGAACTGCTCGATGGTCTCCTCTGTGCTAGTCAGTGTTGGGGCATATGCGCTGATGATTGTGGCATACCGGTCCTTGCTGAGAGGCAAACGGATCTTCATGAGCCTCTCACTGATGTCCACAGGCAAGTCTGGCAACTGTTTGAGCAAACTGGTCTTGATGGCCAGGCCAACACCGTGGATTCTGTCTTCATTTGTGGCTCTACCTTTCCAGAAGAAGGTGTATCCAGTGGTGGATTCGCTGAGTGATCCCTCTTCTGGTAAGCGTGTTTCGCTTAAGGCTGCGATGTCGATGTTATATCGTGCCAGTTCTTTACCGATTAGAGCTGTACTTCTCTCAGGTCTTGGGGTATTCTCTCTGTCAAGTAATGTTCTGATGTTCCATGCTCCTAGTAGGAGTTTCTTTCTATTTTGTTTTCTTTGATTTCGACCGCTTAAAGGGATGACCCACCAGCTGCGGTATGCTGACCAACAGGCAATGTTTGGGACACCTTTTCTAGTCCCCTCCCTTGATTAGGGTGAGCAGTGCTGTCCTAGAGAGGGCTGCTCAGTCTCCCAGGATGCTGCCGAACGTCTCTGCTGCCCTACAGGGCCGAGCGACCACTGGTCCGTGGGCCACCTACGTGCAGGATCGTGACTACAACTGCCAGTGGTCACCTCCACCTGTTGAGTTGCCACTCCCCCATCGCTGCAGGTCTTGAAGAGGGTGGACAGGGTTAGGATAGATGAGTGTGCACAAAGATACTTGTGCGTGAAGGAGATTTAAGTGGAAAAGTCATTGCACAGAGACAGTCCCACTCTCTCAGCATTGGAAGCCTGGGTCCAGTGGTATGAAAAGTCGTTACACCTGGAGACTTCCTCAGCTGCATTGGATGGCCGTGTTGTCTTTTGTGCTCCAACTCGCCCTAAGCACTCCACAGTGCTTTGCTGCGTCGCTCTCTCAGCCGTTGAACCTTCTTATTGGTTTCTTCTGCCTGTTCCCCCGAAGCAGTCTTCACATGCTGGGTGAGCAAAGCCCTGGTTCACCAGGGGTCGATGACCCGATGGCTGCCCTCACAAGGTTTGGCTGGTCTGATGAAGCCATTGCCCGGGGTGTGGCCGCTGCCGCAGGCTAGCAGCTACTGGGAGCCACAAGTGAGGTCAGGTGGGGGTCAGAGGCTAGAGGGCTGCCCTAGGAGGGCACGACAAGCCTTCCATACCAGAGATACTACCCCTCCCTGAACACCCCATACACCTCTGGACAGGGTTAGGATAGATGAGTGTGCACAAAGATACTTGTGCGTGAAGGAGATTTAAGTGGAAAATCGATGCACAGAGACAGTCCCACTCTCTCAGCGTTGGAAGCATGAAAAGTCATTACACCTGGAGACTTCCTAAATATCTGTGTATCTAGCCCACATCTTTCACTGAGTTCTAGACCATGTCATCAGCGACCTGTTGGATATTTCAAACTCAGTATACCCTAGGCATCTCAAGCTCAATATGTCCAAATTAAACTGATCTTCCCCTTTAAATTCACCCGCTTCCAGAATGCCTGTTACTGGCAAAGTTATCACCCTTCTTCCAGGCACCTAGGTTTACAACTGTGGCAACATCCTCAACTCTTTACTCTTTCCCCACATATCCAGTCTGTTTTCAGATTTTGTCATCTCTATCTTTACAGCATGCTTTCTTCCTTTTCTTTCCTTTCTTCCTTCCTTCCTTCCTTCCTTCCTTCCTTCCTTCCTTCCTTCCTTCCTTCCTTCCTTCCTTCCTTCCTTCCTTCCTTCCTTCCTTCCTTCCAGAGCAGAGCAGTGAGGGCTAGGCAATTGAGGTTGAGTCACTTGACCAGAGTCACAAGTAGGATGTGTCCAAGGCCAGATTTGACTCTATGACCTCCCAGCCCCAGGCCTGACTCTCTGTCTACCACTGAGGCACCTAGGTTGGATTTTAACTCAGGAAGATGAGTGTTTCTGACTATAGGCCCGTTGCTCTATTCTTTGTTTGTTCCACTTAGCTGCCATCAAAAAATACAAAGAAGAAAAAAAGAATTTCAAGGGGCACACAAACCATTAGAGTTTAAAATTAATTTAACAAAATTTAAAATAAATTTTATGTAAATTTAATGTATTTATATAACTTTCTATTTGTATAATTTTAATATAAAATTAATAAATAAAATTTAAAAATAATTTTTAAAACTATATAATAGAAGTTTACTGTTTCACCTACAGTAGTTTTTTTTGTTATTTTTTAAATGCTTTCTATACTGAAATGTTAAGTTCATGAAAAAAAATTTTTTTTTAAATTTTAAGCAAATTGAACAAAGACACAACAGGCATGTGCTTATCAGTTTTGCCAATGGGAAGGGTAGCCAAGTTGAGCAATGGCATCTTCAATCTTTAAAATTAGCTTTGTGGAGTAAAACATTGGGGTTGAAAACAAATCTAGCCTCAGACACTTCCTACTTGTGTGACCCTGGGCAAGTCATTTAACCTCCATAGACTAGTTCTTACGACTCTTCCACCTTGAAACCAACACACCATATTGATTCTAAGACTGAAGTAAGGTTTTTTTTTTTTAAATTGACTAAAGAGCATCTTGAGCAGAGATGTCTCACTGAGCACATTTTTGACTCAGCACTCCTATTACGGACAAACCCAAATTAAGATATACTTGGAAAATATTTTTTTTTTAAACCCTTACCTTCCGTCAGAGTCAATACTGTGTATTGGCTCCAAGACAGAAGAGTGGTAAGGGCTAGGCAATGGGGGCCAAGTGACTTTCCCAGTGTCACACAGCTGGGAAGTGTCTGAGGCCAGATTTGAACCTAGGACTTCCCATCTCTAGGCCTGGCTCTCAATCCACTGAGCTACCCAGCTGCCCCCACTTGGAAAATCTTTAACAAAATAAACAAAAATACAATAAAACATAGATAATTTATTTTAAAACTAAGTCAACATGTGGCCTGAGGAGATGCTTATGTATAGCTTAGTGCAGTGATGGCGAACCTATGGCACAGGCAGCAAAGATGGCACACAGAGAGCTCTCTGTGGGCACATGGCTATCATTCCCTGCGGGGGGAGGGGCAGTTTGTTACTAGAAAGGCAGAGGAACTTAGGTGGAGCTGCTTCCCCTCCCCCTTTCCACTGTGACTGACCACACATTTTCACATATCCCACCCCTCTGTCCAGCAAGCCAATGGGAGTACTTCCTTCCTACTCTATGTGGGGTAAGGGGGAGGTGGGGCATACCCAGCATGCGGTGGTGGGGAGGGGCATGACTCTTGGTCTGGGAGCTGGGGTGGGGCCTGACTCTCCATCTCTAAAAGTTTCGCCATCACTAGCTTAGTGATTCCATTTCTATATGAATTTGATACCACTGATGTAGAAAAGATCTACCTTTAATGTAGAGGAGAGTAACCAGCATGGTAAGGTTGGAAAACAATTGAAAGACTAGATGAAACAACTGTTTAACCTGAAGAAGAGAAGACCAAAGGGACACATCAGCCAGCCAACAAGTATTTAAGCATTTACTATGTGCTGATCATCATAGATTTGGAGCTAGAAGGACTCTCAGATGCATCTAATCCAATGCTCTCATTTAACAGATAAAGAAACAGAAGCCTAGAGGAAGTGAAATGACTTACCCAGGGTTACACTGGGAAGAAATAGCAAAGCTGAGATTTGAACCTAGGACCTCTTGAATCCAAAGTCATCACACCAGGCATTAATTTTTCAATTAATTTAAAAAATAACCCTTCTGTCTTAAAATCAATATTAAGTATCAGCTCTAAGACAGAAGAACAGCAAGAGCTAGGCAATGGGGGTTAAATGACTTGTTCAGAGTCACATAACTAGGAAGTATTTAAGGACACATTTGAACCCAGAACCTCCTGTCACTAGATTTGGCTCTATCCACTGTGCTTCCTTGCTGCCTGTGTCCTACTTTTCCAGTGAACCCTTCCTTATAACAAAAAGAAATGTCAAGGTAAAGCCAAACTACACAGTGGCCAATTCTGATCCTATTCCATATCCTTGTATTGCCTCTGGCCTGAGACGTGGAATTAGCATTAGCTTTTCTCACTGCATTGGTTGTCACCTTCAGAATTCCTTTCTAGTATAGTTTCCATTTCCATTATTGTATTTATTGTGGGTGCCATTCTCTTGGTTTGGCTTTCTCAGAGAAGTCATGGACAATGATTTCTTTTTTTTAATCACACGTAGAGCTGTCTCAGGATGGAATAGGACATAGCACATTGTGGTCACCAGCTGCCCAGATGGTGCTGAAGGGCCTCCTGCACTACAGGATAGGCTGGGCTAGGGGACCTCTAAGGAAGGTGCCTTTGAATTCTAGAGTCGATGATGCTTTCTTATGTCCATAGGAAAGGAATAAAAACTCCAGCTTCCCAACTAACAGAAATGATTTTGTATAGACTTTGCCATTTATCTGGGTAACCCCCAGTAGAATGTAAGCTTCTTAGAATCAGGGATTCTTTAGTTTCATGTTTTGTGTTTCTAGTCTCAAAAACACAGGTCCTTGCCACATAATAGGAGCTTAGTAAACGTCTTTTGAATTAAATTTATTGCATAGTCCAGTGATGGTGAAACTTTTGGAGAAAGAGTACCAGACACTGCCCCCCAAGCCCCACAGACCAAGTGCCATGCCTTTCCCTTACAATAAGTGCCTGGCACTCCCCACCCTTAGCCTACACAGGGGAGGAAGGAAGCAATCCCATTGGGCTGCTGGGTAGAGGGGCAGGTGAAATAAGGAATGTCCTCAGCAAGTGTAGAGAGGGGGAGGGGAGTGTCCGAGCTTTCTGCTCCCCTTCAGCTCTGTTGCCTGTGAATTACCCACCTTATCCTCTGTGCACTCCCATTGGCTGTTGGGCAGAGGGGCAGAGATGTGAAAAAATGTCATTAGGCATGGTGGAGGGGGGGAGGGGAGCACCTCTACCCAGGGCCCTCTGCCTTTCAAGTAACAAACTGGGGGGGAGGGGTGAGAATGGCAGCTGCATGCCCACAGAGAGCTCTCTGTGTGCCATCTTTGGCACCTGTGCCATAGATTCACCATCACTGGTATAGTCCCTTATCAACCACCTACTCTGCGCTAAGCAATGATTCTAGGTATCAGGGATTAAAAGAACTTAAATTCTAATAGAAAAATCTATATGAAATAAAAGTCAGTATAAGTAAAGGTAGTATAGTAATTTGGGGGTACAGTAGGAGAGGGTACTAGCACCTGAGTGAATTAGAAAAGGGGGTACAATGGATAGAATTCCATACCCAGTCAAGAAGACTTGAGTTCAAATCAGGTCTCAGATACTAGCAATGTGACCCTGGGTAAGTCACTTACCTTGTTTGCCTGCATTTCCTCATCTATAAAATGGGGTTAATAACAGTACCTATTTCTCAGGGAGGATTAAATGAGTTAATTGTAAAGTGCTCAGCACAGTGCCTGGCACATGCTAAGCACTATATACATTTTAGCTATTATTCCTATGAAGATGTGTAGGAGGTGGCATATGTAGGAGGTGGCAACTTTGACAGAAACCAAGAATGCTGAGGGGCAGAGATCAAGAAGGGGGTATATTCAAGGCATGGGGAGAATAACTTGTGCAAAGTTGTAGAGAAAGAGACATGATGCTTTTGATTAGCAGCAGTAAGTAAGCTACTTGGTTGGAATGCAGAGAGCATTCTACATTTCAGAGAATGTAATGTGCAGTAAGTCCAGAAAAGGTGCTTGGGAGCCAGATTGTGAGGATTTTATTTTATTTTTAAACCCATACCCATCTTAGAATCAATACAGGGCATTAGTTCCAAGGCAGAAGAACAGTAAGGGCTAGGCAGTGGGGGTTAAGTGACTTGCCCAGGGTCACATAGTTGGAAGATCTCACACAGTTGGAAGTATCTGAGATCAAATTTGAACCCAGGACCTCCCATCTCTTAGCCTGGCTCTCAATCCCCAGAGCTATCTAGTTGCCCCCTTTGAGGACTTTGAATGACAAGGAGAGGAGCTCTTAGAGGCAATAGAGAGAGTCATTGGAGTATTTGAGCTTAACTCAGCATGAAAACTCCTTAAACTGGAGACTTTCGGTTTCTTTAGAATGAGTAAGTTCCATAGTTTATTGAAATCATAGAAAGAAGATCTGTAATAATCAAGGGATAAAAGACTCAGATGCATATATTTGTATCTTCTTGAGGTTGGTAAAGATGAATAAAATAAGCTGATGTTTAAACAGAAGAGAACAACACATTAAGCAAAGAGGCAACACAAGCCAGGAGAGACTGAAGCTCCTAGTAATGAGACGTGACACACTAAGTTTCTGTGTAAGGTATTTGTGTACAAATAGAAGGGGAAGACCAAAGAAATTAGATGTTTTTTCTCCTATAGGGAGACCAGGAGTTTAACCAAACCCTGTCTGGAAATAATAATCAACTCACAACAAAATATTGAATGTTGTTAAGCTGTTACAGGAGATCAGGTGGGGATTTGAAAGACAAAGAGGATTGGAAGTAAGTATGAGGGGGAGGTGATGGATGGAGAAGAGTTCTCATTTGGAATTGGAACTGAGAGTAGGAATTGTCTCCAACCACCTGAATCTGGAGGAGCAGCTTGAGGGAAGAGGGATGCAGAGCTCCACACACTCGAGGAAAGAACAGTAATGAAGATTTTCCTACTCCCTGCAAATAAATAGGGATATGGCCATCCCAGTCAGTTAGCTCCCTCATACCTAGTCACAGACTTGCTTCATTACTACCTTTTTTATGCAGAGAAAATATCTGGGGCTATAGTTTCCCTTTCATCCTTCTCATGAAACGGACAGAGATATGGATGTCTTTAGCTATACAGTTGAAGGTTAGTTCTCTCCCTTTTCATAATGATTTAATTTGTTAAGATTTCGCTAGTTTGTGATATTTTTCCTCCTTTAGGTCCTCGGCTACTTTATAACTGACAGTGGATGCTGAATCTAAGTAGATGATCTTGGTTTAAAGACCTTCCTTATCATTATTGTCTTTGTTATATTCATTTCTTTTTTTTTTATTTAGAAAAATGCTGAGTCAGTGGAGATAATTGCAAGCCTAAACTGTTGCTTGACATATGGACATAATGATCTCTGCAGGAAGAGATGCAGTTCTGTGGACAGGAAGGTTTCACTGTGTAGCCAGTGTTCACAGACCAATGCTTCTCCTGTTGGTCTTTTCTTTAGGGAACACCGAAACAAGCAAAAACTACAAAAAGAAAGTTCCAAGGGGACAATGAAGGACCCCCACCAAAACGAAAGAATGAAATATTCTTAGTCCCTGCCAAGAAAACTGATGTTAAAGAGGTTGAAAGGACGGTGAAGGGAAAGCCAGAAGGTCTGATTTCTCCCAAGAAGCACCCAGCTGTCCGTACTAATGAGGGACAAGTGGAGAGGCCGTTCATTAAGACTTCATCATTATTTAAAAACAACCCTGAAATTCCAGAAATCCACAGGTGTGTTCTATGGGTTGTTCACTGCAGGGATCAAAGGAAATAAATGTAATTCTACTTATTTCACCATTTAGCTGAGTTGGAGGCAGATTTCTTAAGTGTGTTGTTTCTTCTTTGCAGAGCTACCGTGAAGCAGGTACGGGAAAAAGTGTTTACTTCGGATTCTTTTCATGAGTTGGGCCTCCATCCTCACCTGGTGAGTACCTTCTGGGCTTTCAGAAAGTTTTGCTTTTTGCCAAAATAGCTCCTTCCTTTGGAAGACCTTTATTTTACCTGTCTGTATAGACCCTGCAGGTGAGGGAGGGGGAGGGACTTGATATGGAAAGAAACCACAATGAGGTTATTTTTGCAGCAGGTCAAGTGGGCTCAGATTATTTCCATTATGCTCTGCTGGTACAAATTTAATGGCCTCAGGCTGTCATTTATTCAACAACAGTTTATTAATTGTCTGCTATGTGCATTGCCCTGTGGTTGATGTTGGGAGAGAAACTAAGATAAATAAGACCATCCCTGACCTCCAGGCTGTCTGTCTGCTGCCTTGGTATAGAGATCATATGCAGGGAGAGACTGACGGCTGTTCTACCTAACTGCTGTTTTATTTATGATGTGTGAAAGAAATATGTAGTCCCCCTTACCTTCCTCACTGCCGTATGTGTTTATCAGAACAGTCACTGGCTGATAGAATGCGATGGCCCTGGGTGTGAGAAGTGCTTGCAGAGGTGGGGGTGAGGAATCTACTGTGCCACAGTTGCCCTAAACAAATGGACACTGTTTCTTCTTAGTAATGAGATGTTTACGCTTACTGTGAAGTAAGGGTCATAGAATACACTCACTCTTGAATGTTCTTCATTTCAGCCTTAGCCCTGCTCAGTGGTTTTACATATGCCATTTTTTGTTTCATGTAGTTGAGTTGAGGGTATGAATCCCGCTTTCCCCCAGATTGGAACCATCTTCATTTTTCTCTTTGTTTTCTTTGCCTTCTTTAAATTCTATAGTTCCAAAGGAATTATATGTGAAAGTGCCTGATTTTGCTTCTTATCTTCTTAGATTTCAACAATAAACTCTGTCCTGAAAATGGCCAGCATGACCAGGTAAGAACTCCATATCAAACACCAAGCTTCCATGGGACCCAGATAGATGAGTTCTGGTGAATGAGATTTAAATGTAGTAAAGGGAACAGGAAGAAAATATTAAGTTGAGCACATTGTGACGGAATGTCAGAGTAGCTAACCAGCCTTATGACCCTGGTTAAGCCTTTTAGTTTCTTCAAATGAAGTGGCTAACCTAGATGATCTTTAGTGATCATTTTAGCTCTTCATTCTTTGAAGACTTTGGTATATCTTATTCTTTTGTGAGACTGCTTTTACTTCTATTGGATTTATCAGTGATTTTCCTTTAATATAGTGTGGTCAGAATGCCAGTTTAGAGCAATGCAATTCACATGTGGAACTATTTCTGCTGGTTAATAATAACAAGAGTCAACCAAAAGGGACAGGAATAAATATTTGGTTTGAAGCAAAAAATGGTAAGTTTAGTAGAATGATTATTACTCCAAAGTTTCACATTTCAACTAAGTCCCAGAAATTGCATCTAAAAAAAGTTTTTTGCTAACTTACTCTATTCTAAGCCCCTGATTTCCCCACCCCATACAGAAGATAGTGTCTTAGATTTTGAAGTCTCTCAAGATGGTAGCTAACATAACCAATTTCATGTAATTCTACTTCTATACATACCCTGAAAGAGGAGTTAGATTTTATGGGAATTTGAGCCCATTGACCCAAGGATTTCCATCTTGTAGATCAGGACTCCCCAGACTTTTTACACAGGGGGTCAGTTCTCTGTCCCTCAGACTGTTGGAGGGCCGGACTATAAAAACCTAACCCTAACCCTAACCGGGCAGCAGTATACACAGTGCGGAATCCCCTTCCCCAGATCTCCGCTCACCATGTTGACATCTTCCATTGTGTAGCCACATAATCCTTTGTGCGGTGCCTTGTTCTAAGGTGCCATGCAAAGGATTATGTCACTGGAAGTAGTACTGTACAGTTTGCAGTGCCACCACATACAGTGCTCCTCTCACTGACCACCAATGAAAGAGGTGCCCCTTCCGGAAGTGCGGTGGGGGCTGGATACATGGCCTCAGGGGGCCACATGTGGCCCGCCGACTAGTTTGGGGACCCCTGTTGTAGATACTAGATCTTTCTTAAAGTAAGATCAGATAGCCTGTTTGCCCTGCAGATATTTCTGTGGTAATTTTTAATAATTAAATGCATTTTTTCCCTCTATGTACCATAGTGTTCAGAAGCAAAGTATTCCTTCATTGCTAGAAGGCAGAGATGCTCTTGTAAGATCCCAGACAGGATCAGGTCAGTATTTAATTTTTCATCTATCTTTATTTGCTCATTATTCTTACAATTACATTGTAAGAGTGTGTGTGTGTGTGTGTGTATGAATTATATCACTAATTTTGTATGTTTAATAAAAGGAAGGGGCCATTTGAGTTTATCAAAATTAAGCATATTTAGGAACTAAACTATTTCTATTATTCCAACTTAATAGCTAGTCACATCATCCCACTTCTCCATGCTTATAATACTGTGTTCAGGGACAGTTATTTTCACCATAATGAGGGATTACAGTTATGTGAATGCTGAAGAGAAATTAGCTATTGAGTAGAGAATTTTTCACTGATAATGATTTTGACATAAGAACATACATTTTGGGGACATTGTTCATTTTGTTTGGACACAGATTTTTTTTATTTCAGTCCAATTTGCAGGTACCCTGTTGAGTTCTCCATTAGAAACTCTTTTGCTCCTTTTTTCCATTTATGTGATTTGAGGGCTGTTCAGGTTGGTAGAAACCTAAAGTTTCTGCCATTTGTTGGTTTTTCATTGGCCTCTGTAGGCTCTTGGTTGTGTGGGGTTCTATCTGATTTTTAACAGACAGACATCTTACACATCACAGAAATACCCATGAAAGTGGCACTTAGTGAACCTCTTGCCTTTTAGCTCATGGGAGTGGTTAAGTAGGACCTCAGGAAATGAGTTCCCTTCCAGGTCCTCAAGTTAGCCTTTAGTTCAAACACCATTGGAAATTTTGCTTCTTATTTAGTGGTTAAAGATCTAAAGGCTTCCTAACTACTTGAGAAGTACTGAATTCACCAAAATGTAATCAAAAGAAGGTAGGAAGCTAATTGGACATGGATTCCTCTTCAGTTTGGTTTAACATCCTTCTCTCCCCCCTTTCCCCCTTTAAACTGAGGCCATCCATTTGCAAAAGTATGTTTTTCTTCTCTCTCTGGCCTAAAATCATAACATCACCAAAAAAATAGCACAGTATTTTTCCCTGGTGGCCTTCGATTTTATTTTCTGCAGGAGCTGAAGTCTGCAGCGTCCACTGCTTTTATTACTTTTACATTTATTTATTTCTTTAAAAGGTAAAACGCTTGCCTATTGCATCCCTGTGGTTCAGTCTCTTCAAGCAATGAAGTCGAGAATACAGGTTCGTATAAGTAAAATGTGTTTTTCTGTTATTGTTCACTATGAAAAAGAAGCTATCAAATTGAATCAGAACAGCCATATTGGGACTGATAGAATCTCTTTTCTCTGAGCAATGTTATATATGTTAAATCCAAATATTGTTAATCTCCCTGCTCATGGTAGGGGAGAATAATAGCAAATTTGTGATTCAGTGTTTTGCTTATATTTTTACTGTGAAAGCTAATCAGTTGTTAACTTAAGTAAAACATAACACCTTGATTGCAGCAACCATATCTAGCACTTTTTTATATCCCCAGTAGCAGCTAGCAAAGTGTTTTGCTCATAGTAGACACTTAATAAATATTTCTTGATTTAATTTATAGGTTTGAGTAGAATAACATATAACTGTTGAGAAATACAAGAATGAAATTCAAAAATAGGAATGAACATTCAGGAATATTATTTACTCAGAACTCATGATTATAAGAAGATAGAGCAAACAAGTAATTAAATTTGACATCAGTTGTGTAAACAAGACTCTAAATTAATGGATTTGCTAATTGATCTTCCCTCCTTTGGACATTATCTGAAATTTGTCTCTATCTGTGAAATATATTTGGTCAGTACTATACTAATAATTACCAGCAAATAAGCAAGCATTTAGTAATTACTGTTAGTCATATTTGTTTGGGGATACAAAGGGGCAAAAATGAAGTAATTCTTCCTCTTGAGGAGTATACACCAAGTTTGGGTTCCCATGTTGGCCTGTTAGTTTTACTTCCCATGAAATTCTCCCCAGATCAAGTTGAATATCCAAAAATACACACATCCTCTAAAACGGAGAACATGTAAGTGAATGTGGATGCATCAGCATAAACCTACCACCTCTACAGAAAATAATTCAATGTGCATTTTACAAGCATCATCAAATTAATTTGTTCATTCAAAAAGAAATTACTAAAGTCCCTATTGTGCACAAGACATATACTTGAGCAAAAATCAGTAACTGTCCTAAGAAGAAAAATATTTTCATTCTCAGTACTTTGTAATGGATACGAGGGAGTGGATAAAAAGCCACTCCCAGAAAAGGGAAGATCTAGATTCAAGTCCTGTCTATGACATTCTGGCTTTAAGACTCTGGGCAAGTCATTTAACCTCTTAGTGTCCTGGCAACTCTCTGACTTTCAATTACAGAGAAGGTACTGACCTGCACCAGTAGAGGGAATTCTCATTTGAGAGTTTCCCTGTGTTGACGAATCAAGGTCAAGTTGCTATTTTCTAGTTTATTCTTGGCTCCTTGAATTTCTGGGCTTTTCTGTAAAGTAATTCCTTTCTCTCATACACAGAATATTTCCACAAATAACATTTGGGTGGTCTTCAACCAAGGAATTGGTCATCTAAACTCGTTACCTATTTCTGATTGCGTATTACTGGTTATTCATACTATATCCTCATTGTTATATATTTTAATATATTAATCATGTGATTTGTAATATAGTGTATAATTATGTTATGTATTTCATAACATATATAATAGTTACATATGATGTTAACATTATATATGAATATATCTTCATTGTTACCTGCTGCCTCAGTTTATCACTTACTAAAGGAAGAAGCTGATTTTTTTCTGCTAGGCACTCTCATGTACTGTAATAGAATCCCTTGAGCCTTTAATGTCAGAGAATATTGTCAAACCATTTTATGAAGGTTTTTTTCTTTTTTAAAATTCAATTTTATCTTCTATTCCAAATTCTTTCCCTTCCTTTCCTCTTTCCACCCCTGTATTGTGAAAACAAGAAAAACAAAACCCATTACAAATGGGTCAAATCAGATAAAACAAATTCCTATATTGACCATGTATAATTAAAAAAATAAAGGAACATGCATACAAAGTTTATCTTAAGGTCAAGAGAAATGTCCAGTCTTTGATCTGGAGTGGACGTTAGGGGTCACTTAATCCAGCCTTTTCTTTTTACAGATGAGGAATATGAAGCTCACAGAGGAGACATGATTTGTCCACATATCAGGGATTTTGTTAATATAGGAAACTGCTAGGGAAGGAGCTCCTACTAGTACAGAAAGGCAACTTTTAGCCTTAGAGAGTTGTTTGGATCATTGATGGTTTAAATGCTATGTCCATGGTTCTGTTTTGTATGTCCTAGTCAGAATTGGAACTCCAGGCCTCCCAATTCCAAAGCCAGTCCTCTGCCCGTTGTACCACATTCCTTAGTGAGCATGGTTTGATTTCTTTCATGTTCAAATCTATTAATAAGTCATGAAATAGGATTGGAGGAGCCGATTGTAATTGTTGAAATATTGCACTTTTATTGTATCAACAAACCCTACTATATTGGGAAATGTAGGTAGTCAAATCTATATTTTACATATATCTCAATAAAAATTTATTTGAAAAAAAATTTAATTTCCAAGCCATAACGTTGTACATTTTAAAGTTACATTCAAGACAATAAAAGTCTAATGTAGACAAAATAATCAGAAAGTGGAATTGATTATAAAGGAACTTGACCTACAAGAAATATGGACAAATCGAACCACCAAGCAGTTTCTTAAATTACTCTGGTGATGGGATTAAACTATGCTTTTTTCCTATATTTTTATTTTTTTCCAGTGATTTTGTTTATGATTTTTACTCTATTCATCCCATGTCCAGAAGAAATTACCTTTTTTTCCCTTCTTTATCTCCCTCAGTATGTAGGAACACCATTTGAAATGTAGGGTTTCCAGTCTTACCTAGTAGTATGTCGATATTCTTGTATTAGAATATTTCACATTTTACAGTATAAATTTCAGCATAGTCTCATGAAGGAAATATCAAGGAGTAAAAAACAGCTTTGAATTCCATCCTTGTATTCATTTATTTTCATCATCAGACAGCAAGCAGGGACTATTTTTTGCCTTTGTGTCTCCCATGCTTAACACAGTGCCTGACATACAACTGGTACTTAATAAGTGTTGATTTGCTTCTTCAGGGCAATGATGATTTGGAGTCTTTTAATCATGCAGCATTAAGTTCTCTTTATCTGCAGTCTTGTGAAAATGTATGCGGTTAACTCATTATTCCTTGTTTTATTTTCTAACCCTGTCAACAGCGCAGCGATGGACCCTATGCTCTGGTATTAGTACCAACAAGAGAGGTAGGCTGTCTCAAGGTTAATTAATCCTAAAAAAGTATTTTCAATGTTGTCTTACTGAATTTCAAACTTTTGTTTTTTCCCCTGAATATTTCCTCCTTCATAGTCAACAGATGTGGGTAAACTGTCACATACACCTTTACCTATTTCTTTCCTATTTCTCTGAAATCCTTCCTCTCTCACTCTATTATTCCTTCTGGAAATTTATGAAGAAAATTCAGCCACCAAAGTATAGACATGAGTTTCCTTATTGTCTGAAAACCTGAAAGCTTCATTCCTTAAAAAGAGGTAGAAACCCATTCGTATTTTGTTGTCCAACCCCCCCCCCCCCAGGGCTTCCCCACTCAACTTAGCCCCAAAACAAGATCAGCATGTATTTCTTTAAAACAGTTTTTAAGAAGCCACTCCCGCCAAAAATCTTACTTATTTCCTAGAAGGGGAACCTCCCGAGATTTTTCTTCATTGGAATTCTCTCCTATATGATTTACTTTATTTGCCTACAAAGGCAATTTCAGAACAGGGTGTCAATGTTTTCTAATCAAATGCTAATAACTTTCCGTGCAGAGAATTGATTGCAGGTATCTAGTTTGGGGCACAGTCTTTTATACAACCTTCAGTGCAATATCTCAGCTCAATTCCAGGAAAAGAGAAGGCACTGAAGCTATTTAAATTTTTACAACAGTAAACTTGTTACTTCCCTACAATGCTTCATGAATACTAATCATGTGGAAACCATATAAGCTTGGTTAAAGTGATACTATCAAGACCTTTTTGGTGGTTGTTAAGGGATGATAATTAATCTCATTTTTACTTTCTTTGGCTCCCAGAGCTTTCTTGTAGACTTGGGAAATGAACATCCATCGCTCTACCTTAAAATATTAAAATTCCCTTAGTTGTTCACTCAGAAGGCAGTCCGCTGGTCAGCCTTTGTAGCAAAGTTTCGAAGTGTTAACCTGTTGCATCACCATTCTGATTTTGTTTTTCAAAGGAGTCAAATCCAGGTTGACTTTGTTTCATTTCCTTCTATCTTTGTGTACCAAAGATGTCTAAATGCATGTGTGGTGCTCTGGGAATTTGAGCCAGCAGAGGGAGCACAAAACACTATTTTTGTGCAAGTCTAAGAAATAGATGTGGGGATGTGTTTACCCTCTCTCTTCCACTATACTCTCCATGGGTTTCAGAACGAGCATATGAGGGAGGGGACAGTTAATGTAGATAGTGTTTATCTTTTTTTTCTTGAATTACTTATAAGTTTTCATTTGGGTCATAGTTGAAATACTAATCACTTTGTTCTGTCTCTCTTTTTAAAAATACCTACCTCACATTTTCAATGTTTGTAGCTGGCTCTACAGAGCTTTGACACCATCCAGAAACTGCTTAAGGTAAGGAAAGCCATGAGCTGAGTTGTATCTGTCAGTTTTTTTCAAAGTAAAGAAATAAACACACCTTAAAAACCCAGGAAAAGATTTTTGTTTCCTCCTTTCCTTGGTCTTTCATCATTCTACTGGAGCACCACTTGTCCCAATTTTGGAATTAGAAGGATTTTGCCTCGATCATTTGCATCAGATATTGGCTACTGCTAGATTCTTGGCTCTTGCCTAGTTGATTATGTTAGGGTAGGATTTGAGGCAAGGGAAACACAAGAGGAAAACATAAAAATCTGTTTTATTGTTTGGGAAGGGAAAAGAATAAGGGCATAGGTCTATACTTATTCTTATTCTGAAAACTAGCTAAACTATATTAACTATGTTACTAAACTAAAAACTTAACCAAATACCCCAATTCTCACAGCAGGAGTCCAAAATCAAATAGAGCCAGGATCTTTTGTTGTTAGATGTCCAAGTAAGACTGATGCTGCCAGCAGCCAGATACAGGGAAAAACTCCTTCCACAGTTTGATCACAGGCAAACTTCTCTTAAGGTCTTTAGGAGAGTAAACTAGATCATTCAAGGAGAGCAGACACACTCAGAAGACAAACTGTTGGTTCATAGAATCTTCCCAGATCCACAGGCTCAGGCTCCCATGTGACCCTTGGTCACATGCCACTGTCAATCATTCCTAGTTTGCATTTTCAGTTTTTGCACAGTTTTGCACATTGCAAACCTTTTCATCCTTTATCACAATTATTGGTATCCTCCATTGCTTATATTCCCTCAAATGTTCACCATGACTAATTGTGCCAGTGAGCATCTGAAGCAATTTTAAAAGCTGTAATCGGTATTTGTTTTATGAGACCAAGGAAAAGAGTGCAAAATCTCAATTTCTGGCAAGCCCAGAAGGAATTTACTTAATCTTCCATTCCCCCCATTGGTTAGGTATTGAGAAGCTGCTTCATTAAATTTTTTACCGTAAGCCACAGAAAGCAATAGACTTGTGAAATGTGTTTTTCCATTTATGTTATAAGGAGAAGAGCAGCAACCAATTGAAGCCATGGAAAAAATGAATACATTTCTATCCTCTTATAGGTGGAAAGCCTGTTGTGGAATTAAAATTTCAGTTACTGCCAGTTTTAACTATGGATATTATAAGCCTATGTGTTGTATCTCTCCTATTAGGCCTAGTACAGCACAGTGATGGGCGTGGAATCTCTTTCCTGATTTGTTTAAAGGAGGAAAAAAATATATATATATATATTTTAAATTTATCCTTGTACTTTTGATTTAAAAAAAAGCTTTATATTAATCTTTAACTATTCCCTCCACTGCAGCCATTTACCTGGATAGTGCCTGGAGTGTTAATGGGGGGAGAGAAGAGAAAATCAGAAAAGGCCAGGTAGGAACAGACTGTTTAAAAATTCTATTTTGGGGTCCCACTCCTTTCATCAAATTCCTTTTAAAACCATTCTTACTCAAGGAATAATGTTCTAAATTGACTAAATAAACTTATTCAAATGGAAAAAAAAAAGAACCTATGCCACTTAAAAAAAAATAAAATAAAATCATTCTTACTTGTGGATCCTTTAAACCAGAAGATAAGCTTCTCTCAAGCTGTGTGCTCTATGGTTCCAATACAGAAGAAGCTATCAGGTCAGCAGGGAGCAGCCACATTCAGACAGTTAGGTCTGTTTTTAAAATATTGGCGAGCTTTCTGACGTAATGTTCCCTAAGGTGGTTAGTAGTAGTAGTTAGTAATAATTAGTAGCAGTTAGTAGTAGTAGCAGTAAAGTTGTCTTTGTTTTTTTAAATTCAGCATTGGTTCTTAATACCTTATTGCCTTCTTTGCAATAGGACCAGGTGGAAAATTGTCACTAGAAGAAAAGTCCAAAACGTTTGTTTGTTTTTTCAATCTTTTGTATTGTTTTGTAAGTTGATAATTGGTCACAATGTCAAAATGTGCCTACATTTTTTAACCTGAAACCCAGTCATCTAATATTGTTCTTGGCTTTTAAAAAATATGTTCAGCAAGATAGAAAGGTTGCAAAAGATTGTTTTAAGTCAAATGCAAGTTGTTAACTATATATTTTCATTCTATCTGTTGGATTGAGGGACTTCTCATGATTTTATGGCATATGCAATACTACTCAAAAAACCAAATTCACTTATAATCTTTTATGCTTTTTTCTTGAGATTTCCTACTGATATAGATACATTTTGTTTACTCCATTTTTTTTCTGTATATTTTATTTTAAACAGACTACGTAAAGGGATAAACATCCTAATCTCCACTCCTGGGCGTCTGGTAGATCACATTAAATCCACCAAAAACATTCACTTCAGGCGAATCCAGTGGTTGATTATTGATGAAGCAGACAGGTGAGCTTACTTTTGCTCAACCCACAGGCTTTATAGGGAAGTGTTTTGTGTTTTAACCTCTGTAGCCCACAACCTGACTCATTTCCTTTAATATAAATGGAAATTCCCTTCTCTTGCAATCTCAGAATCCTGGACTTGGGTTTTGAGAAGGACATCACGGTGATACTCAATGCCATAAATGCAGAGTGCGAGAAACGTCAGAATGTCCTTTTGTCAGCCACTCTCACTGAGGGTAAGTTGGATGGTGTTGGCAATGTCTTCATTTTTAATGTAGATAACCTGAATTATTAGCTGAAATGACTGTGACACATATACACACCCATATGGGAATTTAACTATAACTAGTACCTTAGAAGGCATCGCACAGTAGAATGTAGGACCTATGGAGGGAGAATGCACCATACAGAAGTACAATGGCTCCATCAGTTGGCTTTGCTTCAGTGTTTTTCTTTATTCTGCGGAGGGTTTCTGTGAGAGGTACAGTAAGCAGCAAAACATGAAGAATCCAGTCTATCAGGAAAGTCTACAAAGAAGAGAAGAGCCCTGGTCTGGGAGTCCTATGACCTGACTTCAGATTCAGGCTCTGGTGTGACTGGAGCAAGTTATCTCTCCTCACTGAGTCTCAGTTCCCTCATCTGTAAAACAAGAGTATTGTCTTCAAAGCCTTTTTTAGCTCTAAATCTTCTGGTCTCTGTAGATTCAGGATGTGCTCTGTGAGCAGCTCATTCAAAATAGGGCATATAAGAGGCAGCTCAGTGGATAGAGAGACAGGTGGTCCTGGGTTCAAATGTAGGCTCCGATGCTTCCTGAATGTGTGACCTTGGGCAAGTCATTTAACTCCATTTGCCTACCCCTTACTAAGACAGAAGATAGGGGTTAAAAAAAGAGAGAGAGAAAATAGACTTACCCACTGTGAAAAAAACGCTAATCCTTATTTTCATTGTTCTTAAGTTCATGTTTAATGTAGCCTTTGTTCCTTGGGCTTCTGTTAGCCACCCTTATTTCTGCTGAGCTTTCTACCATCACTGTTCTGTACATCAGACAGAAATCATTGATCCATTTTATAGGTGAAGAAACTAAAGGCACAGAAATATTAAATGATCTGCCTTATCAAGGTCATATATTCAGTTACTGACCAAATAGTGACTAGAACCTAACTTTTCTGACTCCTAGCCCAGTACTCTGACCACCAGAGTACATCACCTTCTGCCTTTGCAGGAATCTTACCTATGTACCTGTATCCCAACATACATGTAACACTGGGGGGAGGGGGGTGGCTCTGCCCCTAGAGGTTATTGTTACAGGCCTGAGTGCATTAACACTAGATTATAAAAGCTTCCATTGGAAAGAGGCCCAGCTAAAAGTCCTACTATTCCAAGGAGGTGTTGTGTATGGGAGAGACCCATTTCACATTGTCAGGTAATAAGACAAAGAAAAATGGCTAGCGTTTTAAGGTGTACAAAGAGCTGTACGTGTTCTTTTTGATTTATCACTGGTTTCTCCTTTTCCCCTTGATAAAAGGCGTAACGAGGTTGGCAGATATCAGTTTGCACAATCCAGTCAGTATTTCTGTATCAGATGAAACCTGTGACCAACGCACAAAAGGATACAAAATAGCCGGAGAGTCCGGTCCCCTACGAACAAGTGCTGAGCCGGACGGCTTTGCTGTGCCTGAGAAACTCCAACAGCACGTGACGCTGGTGCCCAGCAAACTGAAGCTCGTCACGCTAGCAGCCTTCATTCTTGGAAGATGTGAGGTGAGCCCGGGGCCTGGATCGGGGAAGAGCGAGCTAGATGTCCACAAGGGTCGGGCTTCGGGAGAAAGCCGCCCAGCAGCTGAACGTGTTTGTTTTTTCAGGCTGCAGCCTCGCCAGTAATTCTGGCATTGTGTTTAGGCATGTACAGGAGGGCATTTGCAGTCGTGATGTGCAGAGTGAAGCACCCCGCAAAAGGCTCTTTCCAAAGACTGACATTGATGACATGAAGGCAGTAGGAATATTTGGGGGATCAGTCCACTAAGGAATGGCTAGTGGGTTTGGGTTTTTTAAGGATTGTGGTATTTGTAGTATTTATTTATTATATTCACACACAATGCCTTTCCCCTAAGGGCCCCTTGAAATAGGAAAGTTATAGGTGGAGAAACTCAAGAATGAAGTCTCAAGAGTTTCTACAAATGGAAATAGTCTCAACCAAGTCCTTGCTGTGTCTGCGACAAGCAGGCCCAAGTTACAGCCTTGATAAAACACCATCAGCTTTTCACAGATACAAACAAACAAGCCAATCCCATGGTAGGCTGTAGCCATTTAATTACCTCTCCTGCATCCTTCTTAGGAACAGGTCCTTTGGAGGTGTCAGTTCCGTGACCCAGATCTGCAAATCTTTGTCAGCATGGTCAGTCATCCTGGCAACAGATTCATTTTGTGTATTAGTCTGATCACGAAATCTCTTGTTTTTTGTTTTGTTTTCCCTTGAATTGGAACAGTTCGAGAAAGATCATAAGCTGATTGTCTTTTTCTCGAGCTGTGAGCTGGTCGAGTTCTACTACCACCTCTTCCTCCAGACCCTGCTGGGCAGCTCCACAGCCCCAGCATCAGGGCAGTCACCATCTGCCTCCTCCCGATTAAAATTCCTGCGTCTGCATGGCAACATGGAACAGGAGGTAAGCCCTGCCACCTCTCACCATGGGACAGAATATCCCTGGGATTAGAAGCTGGGGAAAGACCAGCCCAAGTGCCATCTACACCAATCCTCCAGGTTCAGTGTTGGGTTGCATCCCTTCTGAATTCTCTCCTGGCCTGGGGAAGAGTTATTGTTTCGCCTAAAATGAGCCTCCCATCAGAGATGGTAAATAGATTGAACTGATTTATTGATCTGGGCAGGGGAGGACTATGGTTCCCTCATCTGCACCAGGAGCTGGGCTTGGTTGCCCCTTGTTGCTGGCCTCTCCACCACCTAAGAGATCTAGCAGGCCCTAAGTTTGGCCTGATTCTACCTCAGCCAGCTGTTAAGGCAACAGAGCACCACTAAGTAGCTGGCACCAGGGAAGGGTTTTGCCTTTTTAGTACCCAGTGTGTAATTAGTGCTTGATGTCTTCAAATTAAGAGCATTAATGGAGCTAAATTGTGGATCCCATATGGTACTGCTGAGCGTGACTGCTGTCATTGTCAACAAGATACAGCGCTCTCTCTTTTTAAAAAATCTTTTTGGGAGCAAGTACAGTGCACCAGAGGGGCTTTGGGTCCCATCTCCATACTTGGCACAGGATTGCATATCTTGTCTGGGATCAAGTGTGTTAAGTTTGCTTTTTTAGGCCCTTGGACAGCTCTCTCACTCAACCTTGTACTCCATCTAGGTCATGCATTTAGGGAAACCAAGCCAGTTTGGGAAGCAAAGCTTTAGGCAAGCATTAGAAGCGTGGAACAATGGACCAGCAGAAAGTGGACCTGCGTGATGTTTTCTCAGAGAAATGATAATGAGACTGGTTGGGAAAACTTGAAATGAAATGGTGAAATAAAACCAGTGACCTGGAAGTAGGCTGAAGTAGACAAGTGCCGTGTTTTGATTAAAATAGAATGACAAAGCTGAAAGAACCTTGAAAATTGGACACAACCTCCTCATTTTACAGATGGGGAAACTGAGGCCCAGAGAGGGGCAGTGACTTCCCCCGAGCCACAGAGTGAGTTGACATTAGAGCCAGGATAGCTGGAATCTCTGTATCCTGACTCCTAGTCTTTCTACTCCTAGCATGCTGCCTCTTACACTTTTCCTAATTGCTCAGTGGAAGAGACAGTGTTGGGTTTTCCGATTATCCATCCCTCATTGATCTTAGCAGAGTAGATGGGTTAAACCTTTGCTCAGTTTGGTCTGTCCCTCTAGCACAAATCAAGGTCTCTTGTCATGAGAGACCCGGGGCTTTGATAAAATGGCATCCTGGGGGCTGGATCTCTGGTTTTTTTGGTAGGAATGTGTGAGAACTCAGAGCTCTGCTAGTGGAAAGTTAGAGACGAGGATTGAGTCAGAGAGCTCTGTAGCTCCATGTTTCTAGCCTCTTTAGAAAGCGGTTGGCTTGTTTTCATTTCACGAACTCAATGAGTAGAAGTAAATGCAATAATAGTGATGCCTCACATGTACACACTACTTTAAACAAAGGATCAGTATTCTCCGTGTTTCAGGGAAGCAGGTACAGGCTAAGTGGAGTTATCCCAGTTTTTCAGATGGAGAAATTGAGAGAACACATCTTTACTCAAGTCAGAGCTGTTGATAGAACCTGGGTCATTGCTTTGTCCATTGAACTTTCTATAAGTTTTTCTAAATGATTCTCATAATTTTACTAAATGCAGTTGATGATAATAGAAAAACAAAATAGATTGGAGGGAGGCTTTCCATGGTAGAATGTGATGGGAACTTAAAAGATTTAGTAGCTCCTCCCATTCTCCCTATCCCCTCCCTCCAGAGAAGTGTAGTTTATATTCAATATAGGTGACATAGCACAGATTCTTAAGAACTCTCCTAGGGTTTAAGATCCTAGTTCCAAATAGAGCTCAGGGAAACTAAGGCCTCAACTTGTTTTTGCAGGACGGTGACTGTCACAAAATAACTGCTTGACAAATGCTTGTTGATTGACTGATGGGTCTGATCTCCATTTAGTCCCTCCCTCTCCCCATTTGCTTAATCTGTCACAGTCTCTTTCTAGGCCCCTGGACAAGTTACTTTACCTGTAGGGGCCTCGGCTTTCCCATCTGTAAAATGAGACGGTTAGGCTGGGTGATCTCCACAGCCCCTTGTAGCTCTAAGAATCTGTTTGCCTGAGGAGTGAAATCAGCCTTTTTCCCTCCTATCTGGTCTCTGAAGTCATAGCTTTTATGCAATATGTGTCAGGGATCATGGTGGGGAGTAGGTTGGGCATTCCTCATGCAGGCTTGAGCTTCATTAGTGTTCAAGGCAGTCCTGGCACAAAGGATGTCCATGGAGATCAGGCCTGAATCAAAGGCTGAGCTGCTCCTGGCTCTGACCATTGTGCCCCCCTTTCAGGTGTTTGATAAATGTGGTGCCAGGGTCCATGGCATTCCTGGAGAGCTTAGAAGAGTTGCTGCCTTTACTTAGGCCTTGGCCTCTTGGCATATGGACATGGACAGCAGTCCCTGACTACTCAGAAGCCTGTGCCTTGAATACCATCAAAACTCATACTTCAGGGGAATGAATAAAGTAAAAGTCTAAGTGTTCTTCATTTTTCTAGTTGAGTAATTCCCATCTTGTTTTTTCTTTTTTAATATGGACCTTTAAAAAAAAAAATGAACTGGGGAAAGTCAGATAGCTCAGTGGCTAGGGAGCCAGCCTGGATATGGGAGATCCAGGGTTCAAATCTGGCCTCAGACACTAATGTATGACTCTGAGAAAGTCACTTATCCCTTACTGCTCTTCTGCCTTGAAACTGATTCTAAGACAGAAGATAAGAGTCTTAAAATACCTAAAGAATTTTTAATGTTAAAAATTGGGGACCACTCAAAATGATTGTAGTTATGTCATCAAAATCTATTGATTAATATAGGACAGAATTCAGTAGTGCTTTTAAATATTTAATTTATTTATTGCTTTTTTTATTCAAAATTTTGCAAAACCAAATGAAACAAGCATTTCCATATACAAAGAAAAAGAAGGTATTACAAAATGAAATCACAAATCTCCCGTGTTTATCTTTTTCTTCAGATCTACATAATAAATCCTGTCTATCCACAAGTGTCCCAGCTTCTTCTTACCCTCCCTGCATCACAAAGTGGCCAGCTGTACATATAAATTAAGTCTTTCATATTTCACACCTCTTTTCACTTTCTGGAGGTAACATTCATAGTTTATTCTTCCAGCTTTAATTCTGTGGCTGTGTAAAATTTTCACTTGGTTCTACTCGTTTCACTGTTCGTTACCTCATGTAGTTCTTTCCAAGTCTTTTTTTTTAATCAATCTGTTCATAGTTTCTGATGGCATATTAGTATTCTATCACAATAATATACCACAGTTTGTTCAGCCATCCCCACCACCAGTTGATGGGCATCTCCTCAGTTTCCAATTCTTTGCCACCACAAAGAGAGCTTCTAGAGGTAGTATGGAACATATGGATTGTTTTCCTCTTTTCTCCGTCTCCTTAAGAAACAGACCCAGAAATGGTATTGCCAAATCTAAGGGTATTCACACAGCTTTATAACTCTGGGTGTAATACATTTCCATTTTATTAATTGCTGTACCATAGACATACATTTGAAAATAGTAATGCCTATTTCAGACTACAGAAGCCGTGTTTGCTAAATAAGGATCAGACAGAGCTTGGTGCCCATATGGGTTTTCCAGTGTCAATAACTCTGATCCTGCTGGTCTCCAACCACAAGTTGGAAGGCACTATTTTAGAACACTTGTGTGAAAATTTGTTCAGAGTAATTTCTGAGTTGGTAACTATACTCCTAAACTTACAGACTTCAAGATGGAATGGATCTTAAAAAGCATCTAATCTAACCACCCTATGTGGTAGGTGAGGAGACAGGCTAGAGATATAGGACTTGCCTAAAATCACACAGATAAGTAAATGACAGAACTGGACCCAGACTAATTCTCTCTGCTAAGTTTTCTGACCTGCACATAAGCTCTTGGGTCATATTTTCTCTTGGTTTTGGCCTGTCTTCTCAAGGATGTGTTTCTATGAGTGTATTGCTATTAAATTCATACTAATAAGGTTGATTTGGTGGTTTGTTTTTTTGAGGTGGGATGTGATAATAAGAAAATAATATTCTTCCTGAGACTTGAGAATCTTGTGTTCTCCGTGATTTGTATAGGCAGGTTCTTCCATGAAGGTTTTTTTTTGTTTGTTTATTTGTTTTACTTTTTCCACTGTTGGCTCTTTTCATTGTCATTTTCTTCCTCCTCAGTGGAACCTTGATAGTGCTACTGTCAGCTTTGGGAGGTTTTTTCCCCTTTCTCATGGCAAAGCCCCTCCATTCCTTAAAATAGACATAAAACTAAAAAGTTGGAAAATAGGAACATTTTGCTTGACTGAAAATTAAAATCTTTATTCTTTGTTTTATAGGAAAGAACAGCAGTTTTTCAAGAGTTCTCACTGTCCAAATCGGGCATCTTGCTTTGTACGGTATGTATTTTTCACTAGTACCTGGGGAAGGGAAAAAGAGATTGGATTTTGGGGAAAGGGTGAGGTCTTAGCATTTCTGTTTTCATCAACCCTACAGGGACAGGGGATACTACTGGCTTCCTTGTGTTGCTGGCCTTCCTGTAACGCTGATTTGTGGCCTGCCAATGCTTACACATAGTCTGCTACAACAGTGTAGGAGGCTGGCCTATTTGCTCTCTAATAGTGGCAGCTGTTGGTCTGAAAATGTGTGAATCTTGGTGATTTCTACCCACCGAAAACTTGTAAATTATAGCTATCGGGAGTAATTAGAGCTGAGAAACTCTTTCCAGGTCTGAAATTACTCTACTTGCTTCTGCACATCTTTCCTTAAAGGAAAATAGATGCAGTTCCGGCAGATTTGATTTGCTGTCTTATAAAACTATCATTTGCCCTGCAATTTTCAGGGCCAGTTCATTCAGCCTCAATCCTTGCAATTTTGGATGACTATCCTTTCAGTGTAGAGTCTGACCTGTTTAATGCACATCTCCCTTGTCTAAAACTGAAGAACCTACATCTTCCATGCTTCATACTCTCCAGAGATATACTCTCATAAGACCAAAATAGACTTCTCTGATTGTACCATCTTGGAGAATACAACTTGAATCCTCAATTGATTATTTGAGGAGTCTCTATGCACAGTAATGAATTTCAGTTGCATTGCACTATATGTTGTGAATTTTAGTCAACAAATGCTAGGTAGGAACATGGAGACACATCACATTGGTTAATTCTCTACGCTGTGTTCAATACAATTAATTACATTTTTTTTAGAGAATGCATTGTTCTCTTGAATTAGGATTGTCTTCCTTCTCAATTATCTTATTTAAAGTTTGTAAATGAACTTTTGTTTTTCTGTGGATGTATATATATTGTGTATTGTCAAGTAAAAGGCTTGCCTAATGACCCACTAATTCTATTTATCACAATAAGCAGAGTTGACACTTATAATCAGAGGCACTGTAACCAGATGCCAGTCAGAGTAGCTGTGTCTCTGCCATCCTGGCATGTTGCCACCCCAGATCATAGATCAAAGGTGGAGAGTTGGAAGGGACCTTAGAGGTCATAGAACCCAACCCCTTCATCTTACAGGTGTTGAAACTGAGCCTGAGAGGATAGGTGCTTGCCTATAGTCATGAGCATAGGTGGCTGAGTTAGGTATCATCTCAAGGTTCTCCTGACTCTTGCCACTACACCAGTCTTCCAAAAAGGTTCATGCCCAGATGCCATAATCTGGAGCAGGCCTAGACTATCCTTTGGACCTTTTCTCAGTATAATGTGATGGTTACTTTTTAAAAATTAATCATTGAAAGAAAAGCAAATTTTCAGTAAGAAGTTAGTGAAAATAAAGATATGATTTTTTTTCCTGTCCAATTTCACAGATCCTCTGAAATCTATTACTGGACCCCAAGTAAGAATTAGAGGGATGAAGACATTTCCAAATAATTTAAGGTCTTGACCAAAAAAAAAATTTGTACTCTATACATAGCATGGATATAATTAAGGAGACTTGATATTGAAGACAAATGTCAAAATCTATTTTCTGAAAGGTGAAAAAGAGGGAACAGCCCACATTTCCATAGCATTTTCTTCAGAAAAACTCTATGAGATTGGTACCACAAGAGTTATTTTCATTTTACAGGTGAGGAAACTGAGGCTCAGAGCTAAATTGCCCATTGTTATACTAGTACTAAGGCTTGAAGTGATCTCCTGACTGGTCTCCAGCAGTTTTTCCACTACACCAAGATGCTAAAATTGATGTATTTGCTGCTCTTGGGGATTTGCTGCTCACATACATTGAAGCATCTTGGGGAGTGGGCAGTGTTGTGTGCTGCCTATATCAAAACTAAAAAGCAGTGGGTTACCTTGTTTTGAAGTTTGGAAGGCAGCAAGTAGGTCAGACCAACAATAGGGTATCTCAGCTCTGTCTTTAACATTGCTGGAAGGTGAATAAGTTGCAAAATCATTCCTTGGAAATTGGCTTTTTTTTTTTTAAGTATGCAAATACCAGTGTGCTTTGTGGGTATGGGTGAGCAGTGAGCCTCAAAGAAAGCTTACAAGTAGCCAAGGTTCAGGTAGTTTTTTCAGTAACGCCACATGGAAGGAAAGAGCATTGCTTCTGAAATGAAATTCTCAGCTGGGGTCAAGAGCATGTGATGACTTCCCCGGGTTTCTCTGGTTATGAGTAGTCCTCGGTGCTTGTTAAAGCAGCTTTGTCAAAGGGTTCAAAACTGCTGCCAACCTCACAAACTTTTTCCTAAGCCACCAGATTTCACCCTGACTTATTCACCCGACTGTAACCAAAGACAGAGAGCAGCATTGATTTAACCAAGTATGGCCCATAGCCCTGGTATTTCTTGTATATCAATAATACTTCAAAGAGCTGGGGTTTTATAATTATACCCCTGAGTAGTAAAGTGGCACAGTGGATAGTTCCGGGCAGGCCTGGAGTCAGGAAGAGCTGAGTTCAAATGTAGCCTCCAACACTTACTAGCTGTGTGACATTGGACAAGTCATTTAATCTTGCTTGCCTCTGTTTCCTCATCTGTCAAATGAGCTGGAAAAGGAAATGACAAACCCTTTGATTATCTTTGCCAAGAAAACCCCAAATGGGGTCATGAAAAGTTAGATACAACTAAAAAGACTGAACCACAAAAACAGTCATTTCATAGGTGCAATTCAAAATCCCTCTGGATTTTGGAGGCAGCTAGGGGGCTCAGTGGATGGAGAGCCAAGTCTAGAGATGGGAGGTCCTGGGTTCAAATCTGGTCTCAGACACTTCCTAGCTGTGTGATCCTGGGTAAGTCACTTAACCCCCATTGCCTAGCCCTTACCACTCTTCTGCCTTGGAACCAATACACAGTATTGATTCTAAGAAGAATAAGAAGGTAAGGGCTTATCTTAAGCTAGGTACCTTAGGCTGATCCTTGGAGTCTGTTCTAAGACCTCATGCCTAAAACCTTTTCTAGCTCAGTAGAGACTGCCAGGTCCAATTGGCCTTTGAGGGCCCAAAATCATCTCTGTGTCCTATGATGAGGCACCAAGCTAGGACTTCATTTGAATGGTGCTGTTAGTACGTTAAAAATAGTATTTGCTGTCTGTCTGCTTTCCGTAAGCTCACGGGCTTGTGCTAATTTCCATGGCTATGCTTAATGTGCTGTTCTGGTGTCTTGAGCCTGCCATTCTCTTACCCTTTTCTCTGAAATGCAGCCTCCTGTGGGCTCTTGTCCTGGTAGAGTAGACAGGAAGCTCCATTCCCCTCACTTCCTAAGCCAGGGTTTAAGCCCGAGTTCACCAGTGATAAAGGGCTGTCCTTTTATCCAATGTCCCTGCTGCCTCACCTAACATATTTGTTTGTTTTAACCTGAAGCTTCTGGCATGAGAGCTGCAGGGCACACTCGACACACTGTCATAGATCATGCCAGGGTTAGGAGGAGGGATTGTCACCCTGCTTCCTTTTAAGCAGCCTGTTGCTTGCCAGGCTATCTGAATGCTCTCCAGGAGCCTCCTTAGTGTTAATGAGGAACGAGAGCCACGTCAGGACAAGGCAGATGGAGAATTGGCTTCTTTTGATAAAGAGGAAGTATGTTGTTAATTGTTCTTCATCCTCCTCCCCCTCCCCTGCTACCCCCCCATATTGTCCTCTTGGCATTTTATTTTATCACCCCAAAAGGCTCATAATGAAACCTGAAGAGTGGGTGACTCTACAGGGATCTGGAAATTATGTAACCATCAAAAGTTACAATAGCCTGGCTTTCCCTGTCAGAATGTGTGTGTGTGCGGGTGGGGGTTGGGGGGATTGTTATTCCTACTGAAAGGTTTTTGACTCTTGTTCATTTACATCCTATACACTATCTCCAAAACATTATAGAAGATGCTAAGGATACAAAAAAGAAAAGCTATGAAACATCTTCCCCTAAGGGGTTCACAAACTAATTTAAGTTCCATAGTATTTTGTCTGACTTGAATCATAGGCTCCATGAAATTAGGGATCCTTCTCTTCCCATTCCAGATAGTTTTGGGGTTTTTTTTTTTTTTGGAGCTTCTTATAGCTTTTTTCCCTTGGTAGGTATTTAATACTTGAAGTTGATATTAATTCAGTTAAATCTAACATACATTTATAAAGTTCCTGTGTGCATAGTGGACAGCTAATTGGTACATTAGATAGAACAATAGGCCTAGAGTCAGGAACATCTGAGTTCAAATCAGGCCTCCAACAATTATTAGTTAGATGACCCTGAGCAAGTCACCTAACCTCTATTTGTCTCAGTTCCTCATCAATAAAATGAGGAGACTGGAGAAGGAAATGACAAACCATTCCAGTATCTTTTGCCAAGAAAAATTCTGTCTGTGGAGTGACATAGAGTTAGACACAACTGAACAACAATACCAACAATAAGGCACTGTGCTGGGTGCAGTGGATATGGATATTTTAAAAAATTATACTAACCTCCTCAAAGAGCTTATAATAGAATAGGGTGAAATATCTATGTGCACAAATGAGTTTGTCCCATTCTCCAGAATGAAATTGAAGAGCCTGAGAGATAAGATATAGGAATGGGAAAACTGTTTTTTTTTTTAATTTTTTTTTAATTTAACTTTTAGGTTTATGAAATGGAAATATGAAAAGAGAAACAGGACCATGCATAAAAGCAGTCCCAGAAATGATATATCCAAACTGCCTCAGTGTCCTTGAGGCCCATAGTTAGCGCTGCCTACTGGTATGTGAGGCTTCCTCTGATTGTCCTTTATGCGCTTCAGGTACGCTGAAGAGTAACAATCCTAGCACAGCCTCATTCTGGCTGACTGGTTATGAGTCAGCCTCCCTTGCTGCCCAGAGCACATGGTTCTTTTACGAAGGACAGTCAAATAATCTGCTAATCTGCCCTGTTTTCCTCTAGCTTCTTGATTTCCTTTGCCTCATGCACCTTCTTGTGTCTGCCTGGTTCTTATTTCCTCTCCTACTGGTATATTTCCATGGTGCCAAATAGTCAGGAAGACAAAGGAGGTGATCCTATGGGCTGGCCGGGGATGTTGAAGAATGGAAAATTCCCTTCTCCAAACTGCCTTAAGTTTCTCCTCACCCTTTTCTAGGATGTGTCTTTTAAGCAAAGTTCATCTCCTCCATGTTATTTTTTTAAATGGAAAGATCACTTGGAGATCGTTTGTTGTTTACTCAGTCACGCTAACTCATGTTGCCAGTTTTTTGGCGGCTCCAGCCAAGAGCTCTCGCCTCTGACAGTTTCTGCACTCTCTCCTTCCTCCTCTGATTACGCAGCCCAATCTGTCACCCGGACAACAGGGGCCTGTACCCTGCTGATGGCTTTCCACACTCGGCAATAATGACTTTTGGCAGGCCGGGAAGGCGTCGGAGGCGAGTTCTCTCCGTCCCTCACTCGGAGAGCCGGCAGGCCCCCTCTCCCTGTTAGTTAAAGCACTTTGTGAGGTTCTTGGGTAAATAAATGAGTCATTTTAATCCAACTGACAGGTTGGCACCTGAGCAAGCTGCCTTCCATCTGTACTCCTAGGTCTCATAGAGGCAGCCAATTGTCAAGCTAGGGCCTTCAAGACCTCACCATTGAGTGTCTTTCAGAACTGACTTGAGCAATTCTTTTGCCCTAATTAGATTGCATGAGTGGAATTGGAGGAGAGGATTTTAAGTTCTAAGGGACAAGCAAGGCACTAAACACCTTTGCTGAGTCACAGGGCTGCATCCATTCAGGCATTTAATAGGCATCATGACTGCCCGTTAAGCTGGTTGCAGCCCACTTCCTAGGCTCTGGAAAGGCAAATATGGCCACTCTGGTTCTGTCATAGGGAAGCCAAGTGCAGGAGGATATATGTGGGTCCCTCACGAGTGCGAGGTATGGTTGGTGAGAATGCATTTGGGGATAGTTTGAGGTCAGGCTCTGTTGCTAGTGCTATTTTTGACTTCACTTGAAGTATAACCACCATCCCTAAAATGATATTTTACATTTGGATAATGCTTGGCAGTTTTCAAAGGGTTTTTGTATACATTATATCCTTTGTAACATTATGCCTTTATAACCTTTGCAGGTAGGGGAACGCAGGTGTTCTCCCCTCTCCCTATCTTTTTCTTTTTAACAGATCTGAGGGAACTGAGGCTCAAAGGGGTTAACAGACTTGCCCAGATTCTGTGTTCCTTGACTCTCCTTTCTCTTGTACAAGGCTATACACTAGACTCTAGAAAGTAAGGAGAAACAGTTTGGTTAGGGACTAGAGGAAATACAAATTATTGGTATACCTGAAAAAAGTCATTTTCCATTGACAATAAGAAATAGCAGAAGAAGAATTAGTAGGGGAAGTCTTGTCCAATTGTCCATCAGTGGGACTGTCATTGGGATTTAGAACCTTGAATTATTGTTCTAAGAGAACACTGAGTGCCTTCATAATTTATCATTTCATTTTGTTTGTACTTTGAGTGAGTTTCACGAACATCAGGTGCTATTTTCAAGTTTTATCTGTTTCTCAGTGAATTTACTAAAATGACGAGCATTAAATTTTTTACAAAGCTTGTCTGAAAGGAACAGGCAGCCCATTGTCTACATGCATCTCCTGCCGAAGAGCAGTTATATAAAATAAATCATTTCTTAACAAGAGCTTAGCAGATTTAAGAGCCCGTCAGTTTCTTAAAGACATCAACCATGGTTGGTATAGAAAGCAATTCCTACTCCTCTTCAGATAGTGCCAAACTCTAAATTGTGCTCTCAAAAGGCCGTCAGCTCAGTAACATCAGCCTTCAGCTCTTTAGCATGTGTGGGAGTTTTATGAAAACACTTCAGTGGGTGGTTGACACACTTTTAGTATATTAGGCTTCTGCTTACTTAATAAATGCAGCTTTGCCACCAACTTAAAAAAGAAAAAAAACCCAGCATCCTGTCATTTGTACTTGTGGAATCAGGTCAGGTTCTGATGCCCTGTCAATAGCAGTTCTATGTGAATTCAAGAAAGTGACCAGGAAATCCACATCCCTGATTTCTTTCCCATTGCCCTTTAGAAGAAGCCGCCTTGGTAGTCTACTCACCTCCATATGCTTATAGTTTTTAAGTGACTCTCAGGAATCTAGCAGCACCCACTAGAAAGTGACTATCATAATGGAATTGCATGACCCTATTTTCTAATCTTTTTGATAAACTGGATAGAGATAGAAAGGTACCAGAAATTCTTACTCTCTGGGTCCCTAGTAGAGGACCAGCTGGAGGACAGAATAAATCTTTTCTCTTCAAAGTTTGGGGGATGCTCCAGTGAAACATTTCAAGTGATTAACAGATCTGGCCGATATTTTAATTAAGCTGTCAGATATGGGCATGCGTCGCTTGCTGCTTATCTGCCCTCAGAGGCCAACTATGGATTCTCCAAATGCTCCTACAGCTCTCTCCTAAAACCAGAAGTAGAAAGAAATCTGTAATTGCAAAATAAAGAAGTGTCTTCTACCTTTGAAGAGGTGGTTTTCTGGGGCCGGGGTGGGGGGCGGGGGGAGACAGAGAATCCCATCAAAGCAATACATTGGGGTTGGGTTGACGGGGACCACGTGATGAGCATCATATCCAACCCTGCCTAGCTCACTGGTTTGCTATGAAGACTGAATGAAAAGATAGAGAGGAGAGTTCTTTGCAAAACCTAAAGTACTATTTATATATACACGAGTTATTGTTATAATGTGACGTATCTGATAATTAGTCCGCAGTTTCCTCTTGTATAGAAGACATCAGAAACTGCATTCTCCACCTTTTCTCTTTGCTCCTTCAGGCAAATAGTTCCTGGCTGGCCTGCCACTGTTTTCTGTAGCTATCATTTCTTTAACTGTGTTTTTTTTTTTCTATTTTAAAGGACGTTGCAGCTCGGGGCTTAGATCTCCCTCAGGTCACATGGATTGTTCAGGTAATTTTTCAGTTTTTATGGTGTGGGCATGAGGCAATACTGTATAATCACGTATAGATCCTTCAGCCCTAAGTAGAATAATTATTATTACCCTCTTGGGTGTTGCCTGGGTAACCAGTCAGTAACCAGACTTATCAACACAGTTCTCTTGACATCTTTCCTTTACTTAGCCCACCTTTTGGCTGCTACAAAACAGACAGAATACACAATCAGGTAAGGGAGGTGGCAGGCTCTCTGGCTTCCAGGCTAATGTGTGTCAGAAACTAAAGTTTCAACAAAGATATAGTCCCTGCAATCTGAAAGCAACGTGAATTACCCAGGCCCCCGGGAGGCCTCATTGTGTCCAGAAGGAGATAGCTCAGCTGTCCTGAGAGCTGTGTCCATGTACATTGACCTGCAGGGAGCAATTAAGTTCCTGACAGCATCTTACACATACCTCTAGCTACTAGAAGCTTTGCCAGAGGGTACAGGTGTTAGCACTAGAGTATGGTGGCTTTTGTTTTGTTTTGTTTTTTCTTTTCATTAGACTGCAGAATGTTATTTTTAAGCCATTTCTGTGTAAGGGGCAAGAGAAATGTGCCTTGTTTATGTTAGTCATGGTTTATTCACATTTTAATAGCAATGCATGACTGTCAGTGGAAAGAACGCTGACCTACTCCCAGATGATCACTTTCAGACTAAATTGATTGTTTCTTTTGTCTTGGTGGCTATAGAATGTGCAGAAGACAAGGGACAAAGCTAATTTTAATGTATAGGAGGCCAAACACACACACCAAATTGATCATTTCAAGGCTTCTTACATGGTGACAATTGATTAGTTTGAGATGCCTGGCCTTCCATATATTAGAGGCAACTTGATATTCTTTTATTTGGTTTCTCGTCAAGAAAGGTTCACTTGAAGAATATAAAGGTAAAAATAATATACAGTTAACTCTTGATCATTTTAGACAACAAAAAGGCTCAATGACACAGATGATGCAGGATAGTCTAGCAGACAGAGAACTGACTTCAGAGTTTGGCCAGAGGAAAGCCCCAGTTCAGGCCTTTTCTCTGACCCATGCTGGCTTGTGTGACCCTGGGCAAGACACTGAACCTCTTGGTACTACAGGCAGCTTTCTAAGACTAGAAGTTGCAGAGAAGGTGCCAAACTATATTGGTAGAGAGATTTTGCTCATTTGGGGAATTCTTATGTCAATGAAATCAAATCAGAGATCCATTCCCTATTCCTAAATAAAGGTTTTGCATGTAAGTCCAGTGTGCTAAATTCTATCCTATTCTTGCCCAAAAAGGAGCTGAGGTTTTGACACTGATCCAGATGCTCAAATAATCATAGTAACTTAAGTTTACATAGTACTTTTTGAGGGGCAGTGTGGCATAGTAGGTGGACAATTGAGCAAGACTGGCTTTAGAGGTCGGGAAACCAATGTTCAAGACCTGCCTCTGACACATACTACTGGGTGACTATGGGGAGGTAGCAAGCTCTCAGACCACTATGGAAGACTTTAAGATGCAGATGAGTTGATTCTATACACTGAGTCCTAACTCAGGGGAGTTCCCTAGACCTGTGAGATCATGAATGTGCACCAAAATAAAGCACCTTTTTACTGGCCACCTTCCCCACAAATATCCCTGTAATGTTTGTACAATAACTATGATTCCTATTTTATAACTGAGGAATTGGGCACACAGAGGCTGGCTAACCTGCCTAAGGTCCTATGGCTAGTTAAGTTGTGGTCCTCAAATTCAAACTTGGGACTTCTCTCTCTATCCAGAGATGCTTCTCATCTATTTTGTGGCCTTCTTGGAAAAGATACAGCCACAGTTCTAATTTCCCTTAGGAAAATGGCACCTGGGTATTGAGGAATATCTCCAGAGGTATACACACATAATCCACATGGCCATCAAAGGGCATTGCACTCTCCAGTCAGTTTGATGGGATACTTTGGGAGCACTTGTTTTCCTTCTCTCCACTGCCCAAGTACCCTTTTCTGCCACTTTTCCAAAGAAATAGGCCAAGGTCATGTGACTTGACTATAGAGAAATTTACCCTTCTGCTCATATTTTCATCCTGGTTGACTATCTCTGTGAAAAGATGTGAATCGGAAAATGATGAGGGAGGCCTGTGGAGAAATAAAATTAAAAGGAAGATATTGGGACAAGAAGATGTCTCGTTAATCTGAAACTTGGCCAGTGTCTGTGTTTGCATGTCAGAGCCCTGTTATTTCCAATGAGGCCAGAAGTTTCAGGGTTGAGTGATTTTTTCTTATGATTGTCTTAGAGTAACCACAGCCCCAGGATTTAATTCTTGGGATACCTGGAGGCAGGTAAGGGGTATTGCACTTCCAATTAATGGCAGTCCCTTGATCTGTGAATTCCCTCATTTTTGTTTCCCTTTTTAGTACAACGCTCCATCTTCACCTGCAGAATACATCCACCGGATTGGGAGAACCGCCCGGATTGGCTGCCATGGGAGCAGCCTGCTCATTTTGGCTCCTTCGGAGGCAGAATATGTCAACTCGTTGGCTTCTCACAAAATCAAGTGAGTCAGAAACCTGAACGAGATTTCGGCTGATCTCAGCTAATTAACTTTCTGTCGCATTTTCCAGTGGATGGGCCTTGTAAGGCTGACGATGAACCATTAACCCTTATGATCCCTAAATGAGTCCCAGAATAGCCAGTGGCAAAAACTAAAGCCTGTAATATCTTCAGTATACGACAGTTTTTATTGAATACAAGGCTAGGTGATGGAATGATCTATTACACTTAGTTTTCCTCAAGAGACAGAGGTCGGCATGTAGTTTCTTTTACTAGTAAAATAGGTCTCTGTTATCCCTATCAGTGCATATCCCCATTACAGTTTGCCCCATCACCTACTTCATATTTTTCTCTTCTAAAAAGTCCACAGAAGAACCAGTGATGACATAAATTTGAATAGAAAGGTCCAAACTGAATGGGCTTGGGGAGTTGATCTAGGATAATACACAGGGAATAAGCAATGACAACCCTCATACCCCATTTTGGAAGTTTTACCTCATACCTCTCTTTGCTCATTCATCAAACTTGATGTCATGTGCAGAGTTCTGTTCCAGGCCCTTGGGATAAACAGTTTAGCTAAACGTAGTGCCTGTCCTCATGGAGCTCAGCATCTAATAGGTAGATTTGACTTCTGCCCAGATAATTAGAATACTTATATTCTTATATGATAAGCACATTAAAGAGGCATAAAGGAAAGTGCTGCATGAGGCCTAGTGAGGACCCCTTTACTTGGCATTTTTCCTTCCCTATAGATCTTTCCTGTATACTAGATCCAGATACCAGTTTTTTCAAGTCAAATGTATTCAAGAAATACTTATTAGTGCCATCTGTGTACAAAGCACTGAGCTAGACCCTGAGAGAGAAATTCAGTTTTAAGGAGTTTATGGTTGAGCAGAGATAAGTCTAATACCCAATATTAATTTGTGGTAGACATAGTTTGTGAAGCAATGCTTTCTTTATAATGTTTTATTTTGCTTCCATTTCACCCAAGTTTGAAAGATGTTGCAAAATTAAGGAATCTCATTCGTAAGGGACCTCCTCAGAGACTATCTAACCCATACCTAAATAAGAATCCTTTTCATGACAAACCAGTAAATGGTCATCTAGTTCTGGCATGTAGATTTCCTCTGAGAGAAAAACCATTGTGTCCCCAGGCAGCACATTAAACTTGGAGACGGTTCTGATGGTTAGGAAGTTTTTCCTTAAATCAAGTCCAAATTTGCCTCTTCAGAATTTCTACCCATGTTACTCCTAACTCTTCCCTCTGGGTCCAACTTGAAAAAGTTTAATCCCTCTTCCAGGAGCTAAACCTTCAGATACTTAAGAAAACTATCATATCCTCTTCCCCTTCCAATCCCCTGCCACATCTTTGCTCTGCTAAATTTCCCCATTTACTTCAACTGATGCTCTTATGTCATGAACTTCCAGCCCTTTGCCACCCTGGTGGCCTTCCTATGAACACAGTAGTTCAACAATGTCCTCCCTAAGGTATAGCAGCCAGAGCCAAAAAGAACATATCTGTGGTCTAGTTATCTGATTAGGACAGGGAGCAGTGAAACTATTACCTCCTAGTCCCCAAAACACGATGCCTGGGTCTTAATACAAGCTAAACTTGTTAGCTTTCCTGGCAGTCGCATCATACCATTGACTCATGTTGAGTTTGCAGTCTACTAAAACTAAATTGCTTTCAAATGATCATCTGTCTAGGCATGCCACCCCAATCTTGTTCTTGTGAGGTCTTTTTCTTTTTTAACACAAATGTTTGCTACGAGTTTTATATCTGCCTCATTATAATATTATGGATCTGTTGCCATGTTCCAAATTTTGTGCTAATCTCTGGGGATACAGGGGAAAAAAGTGAAATGATCCCTCCCCTCAGTGCATATACATCCTGATGGGGAGAGAACAGGAATGTATTTAGACATGTACAAAAAAGGTATAAGGGGATTTGGGAGGGGAACCAGGAAGGGCCTCAGGTAGAAGGTAGCTCTGAAGTTAAGTCATGAATGAAACTAAGGATTCTAAGAGGAGGAATTACAGAGGACAGGAGACAGGTGATGCAGAGTCATAGCAGTGGCAGAGTGTAAGCGAGAGTAAAAAGGCTAGTTTGAATGGACCATAGAGTGGAAGAAGGAGATTAATATATAATGAGGTTGGAAAGGTAGTTGGGAGCAGGCTGTGAAGAACTTTAATGACAGAGGAGTTATTTTGGTCTTATCAGTGAGAGGAAGCTACTGGAGTTTTTTTGAGCAGGGGAGTGACATGGTTAGATTTATGCTTTAGGAAAAAATTTTATCAACTCTGTGGATAATTAATTGGGATGGGGTAACTCTTATAATAATCCAGGCAGAATATGGTGAAAGTCAACCAGTATTGTGGCTGTGGGTAAAGAGCTGCAAGGATGGATTCTTATATATATAGAAGTAGAAATGACAAGATTGAGCCATGGACAAAAGCCTTGGGGTACCCTCAAACATAAGGTGTGAGATCTGGATGCTAGTCCTGCAGATGAGAATTGACAATAATTGGCCATAAAGGTAGCAGGAAAACCATGATAAAGCAATGTAGCCAAAACCAAAGCCGGGAAAAGATACCTAGAAAGAGAGTGGGAGTAGTTAACAGTGTTGTGTGTTGTAGAACTGTCAAGGAGGACAGAACTAAGAAAAGGCCATTGGATTTTACAATCAAGAGATTTTAAAATTAGATTTGGTCTAACATTCTGGATTGTCAAGTTCTTTTTGAATCCTGACTCTCTCATCAAATATGATATCTGTCTCTCCTAGATTTGTGTTACTCACAGATTTGATAAGGTGTGATCTGTGCGTTTGTCCAAGTCATTGATAAAAATATGAAAAGTACAGGGCCAAGCACGATATCTGTCAGGTTCTCTGTAGGTGTAGCCTGAGAAAATATGTCTTTCAGACTTCCTTATTTTAGGACATTATGATAGAAAACCCATATCAATTAATTTGGAATGGAAATTTTTATTGTGCCCTTAAGATGTCCAAGTTACCATATGTTTCTTATCTGTTCCTTTCTTGTATTTTCACAAGTTTTTTTTTTTTTTCTAGAACCTTTGGGGTAATTTCTCTGCCACAGATTTAAGATTATAGGACCTAGAGACCATCTAATCTAATTTCTTAATTTTATAGATGATGAAACTGAGGCCTAAGGTAAAATTAATTTGCCCATAGTCATACAGTAGCAGGGTCAGAATTGAAACTCAGGTTTTCTAGCTTCAAATCTAGTGATCTTGCTTCAATCACACTGTTGCTTTCTTATTTGTAGAGAGCTTCTGTATTTACATGGATTTTTTGTTCCTCTCACCCCTGAGTAAAATTTTAATTCCCATTCTTTAGCAATTCTTGTGTAAGGAGAGATACTGTGATTCCACAGTTACATCCTAACTCTTGGGTCCAAGCCTACAGATTCATGTCCCTACTCCTTCCTGATGGCTTAGTGGACTTCCTTTTCCTCTGTGTACCTCTCTATGTCTTTCTGTCTCTCTTTATGTATCTCTCCTTGTTTGTCTATCTCTTGTTCCTTTGTCATCATCTTTGTTTGTCTGTTATTTCAGAGTCAAATTATAATTGTCCGATGCCAGCAATAGGGCCATCTACCTTTTCCGTATTCCTGTATTAAACCCATTTGATGTAGGTTTTGGGGAAAACAGTATAAATACAAACCAAAAAGGGAAAAAAATGGTAGAAAATAGTAATCTTTCTTGAACTGTGTACAGTGTAGAACCAAGAAAAGTAACTCCATCTTCTTTGAAAATAGGTTTCTTCTAAAAACAAAATTTAAAAAGCTAAGTCATTCTTGTGAAATTCTCTTTAATTTGTGGGATTTTTAAAAACAGGGAAATTCCTTATTCTATGGTTGGTTTGGTTTGGTTTGTTGAAGAAGATGAACGTGTTTTTTTTTTCTCATTATAGTTTATTTTCTTTCCAGAAGAGCAGTAAGGTCTAGACAATGGGGATTAAATGACTTATCCAAGGTCACACAACTAAGAAGTGTCTGAGACCATATTTGAACCCAAGACCTCCTGTCTCTGGGCTTGGCTCTCTATCCATTGAGCCACCTGGCTTCCCCATGACAGTTTATTTTTAAATTTTTTTGAATTTTTTTTTTAGTTCCAAATTCTCACCTTCCACCCCATTTCCCTACCCATTGAGAAGAAAAGGAAACACTATACTCAGTATACAAAAAATAAAATATGCTTCCATCTGTACTCAGAGTTCCTCAGTTTTCTATCCTGGAGGTGGATAGCATTTTTCATCACAAATCCTTTGTAGTTATTGTGGATCATTGTATTGATGAAAATTGCTAAGTCTTTCACAGTTGATTATCATTACAATATTGCTGTTCCTAGATAAATTGTCCTACCAGTTCTGCTCACTTCATTTTGCCTTAGCTCATGTAAATCTTCCCAGGCTTTTCTGAAACCATCCTCTTCATCATTTCTTACACTACATTATAGTATTTCATCACAATCATATACTATAACTTTTTAGCCATTTCCCAATTAGCGAGCATCCCTTCAGTTTCTAATTCTTTGCCCCCACAAAAAGATCTGCTATAAGTATTTTTGTACATGCAGGTACATAGGCAATATTTTGAGGATAATAGATAAATTCAGCATTTGGTCTTTATTTTAGGGAATATGGCCATACTTTAAGACATTTTATATAAGAAGACTGTTCTGGGTGCCTTCCTTCCTGATCATTATTGCCCTGACCAGAAAGTCCAGGTATTGAGGAAATGTTATTATGTGCAAAACTTAGTCCATCAAAATAACTTTATTATACTTGTAGCCTCCTTTTTTTGAGAGCAAGATAATGAACCTCTGATTTATAATAATGATTGTAGCTCACCTTTCTATAGCACTTTTAAGCTTTACAAAATGCTTTTCTCACACCACTCAGATGGGTATGCAAATGAGAATACCGTCACTTCACTGATGAATAAACTGAGGCTTGGAAAAGACTAGAAGCTATGTTTAAGCTAGGGTTCAAACCCAGTTCTCCTACCATTTGTCCAGTGTCCTGCCTTTCCATAAAGGTCCCTTTGATAATCAATAAGAGAAATTTCATCCTAGTGAGAACCAGTTGCATGGTGGGTGATGGCAAAAGGATTCTCTTCTTTCAGGAATCCTGCACACTCCCAAGTCCATGGAAGTGTCTTTATGTTTGTGTGCACACATGGGAGAACCAGGCAGCAGGATGCTGGGATGGCTGATGAATCATGGAGAAGATTCAGAAAGGCAGGTTGAGGCTCCCAGCAGCAAGGGCCATCACAACAAATTGCCGCCTGCCTTCATAAACGGCGCATTGTGGAGCTAATCCTGACAATTTAATTTAGCATACAGGGCAAAAGACAGATGCACTGGGCCTCTGCCTCTTCTGTTTAAATACTGATAACTTTGCTCACGCATCCTTTTGACTTCTTTGTATTTGCCAACTTCCTAACTTTTTTTTCCTCCTCCCCTTTAAATGTGTTTCTAATGAAAGTCATCACTGGTTTATTAAAATGTAAATGCTTCATCAAAACATGTATTTCTTAGATCAGGCACCAGACAGTTCCCTGAATTTATTTATTTATCTCTTTTCATGGGAAGGTGGGGGTGATCCAGATCTGTGGCTAGAACCATAAATAATCAGAGCAAATTCTCTTTGTTCCTTAGAAGAAAAGATTTAGAAATAGGAAGGAGGGCCCTTTAAACTGTAAATCACTCAGGTTCTTATTTCTTCTTCCATTCATTTGAAGGCATTTAGACTCTTAAAATTTGCCACATTCGAGCCAGTGGTCCAGAAGTCCTTTCATACCCAGAAGAACCAGTGGTTCATCACATTTAAGAAAACTGGGCCACCTCCCTGTCTTTGCCACTTGGATACAGTTTAGAGATTTTTGATTGCCTGACTGCCCCCTCCTCTTCCTACCCTCTCCCTCCACATCCCTTATTCCCGGCTTCTCTTCGAAATTTTGACTGCACTTTCTGTTTCTATTATATTTGTATCTTTCCTCTTTCTTCCGAAGGGGGAAAAACCCAAGAATGGAAGCATGTGTCAGAAAACTTGGCTTCTGCTCTTTCATTTCCTCAGCATTCCAAGGGAAATGTGAAAGCAGCCTCGACAGGCTTTGCAGCATTTCTTTCTCATGTGAGGGTGTCCTTAGTAAGTTATTTTTTAAAAATGGCTTCTCCATGAAGTTATCAACATCACCCCAATGTGCCCCGGATGCCTTTGCCTGTTCTCACTACCATCTCTGACTCTCCCTACTGTAAACTCTGTTGAGTTGTGAGCTGGCAGTATGCCGAGGGAGACAGAGGAGTGTGTATGGGAAGGTGTGGAGGTTGTCGAAGGAAAGAGATGACACATTTCAGGCAAATCACTGTCAAAGACTTGACGTTTTCATTCATAGCTGTGTCAGAGCAACCTTTGGGGGAAAAGGGGAGACTTGTCTTCTTTCGCATAAGAGGTTGCCATTCATGTTTTAATTTGCTGTTATATTTTTCAAAAAAAAAAACAACACAAAAAAATCGGTTGTCTTTTTGTGATTCATTTCCCTCCCCCAGAACCCTTCTCCTTTTATCTCTTTCTTGCTGGAAAAGGAGTTATCTCCAACCCTTATTTCCTGCTTGGCATATGCATGGAGAAAGACAGATTCCTAGGATTTAGAGCTGGAAGGAACTTGGGGGATCATTTAGGCCAGCATCATTATAAAAAGGAAGTAACTGAGGCCTAAAGGTGAGGTGACTTACCCAGCTAATTAGCAGCAACACTGGGTGCTATTCATTCCTGCCTCGTATATTCTGAGCCTGTGACCATCCTGAAGAGTTGGATGAAATCTCAACTTTCTGGACCAGATTTTGCATTGGGTTGGCAGATCTCACCATGCTACCCTCATTTCTGAAGTAGAGCCCAGAAAACATCCTTTTTTTTTCTGCTAAGACTCATTTTAGCTGTTTGCCCACAACTCCTGCCATCTTTTCAGTTGTGCCCAAGGATTGATGAGATAGTTTGACCTTTGGTCTGCCTAACAATTGAAAGGACAGAAGCAGTGAATACATTACACGATGGAGTAAGAGAACAGGCTAATTTTACTTAGGTGTACGCTTTGGCGGTCTTGCAGTCCCAAGTTTGGTGCTTTCCTCTGTAATCATCTTCTCCAAAATATCAGCAAGATAATAGGGAAAAACAGCTTTATTGAAATATTTCATTCCTGTGTTCCCAATGAAATGCAACCATTTCCTGAGAATAGGGAAACCTGGAAGCTTTCTGAAATGGCTCTGTGGTCCCACTACCTTCCACCTAAGCCAACATGGGACTCGTAAATATTTATTTCATGTCAGAGTTGTTAGGAAGTAATGAAATAATCCCTAAAGCTTAAATACTGTTTTAGGTTTTAGATTAGCTAAGGAGATGTGGCATTTTCCTGTAATTCTGCTTTGGATATCAAACCATGTATTAACACAGAGGCCCTTCTCCCTTTGGAATTCATAAAGGTTTAGTAAAATATCCAATTTTCTTTTTTTTTTCTTGAGACTGATTACCTATAAATAGGCCACTTTTATGCCACAAACTGCCATTTGGAAAAAAAGAAAATTCAGCTTGAGATATCTTTCTCATTTCAGTGTATCTGAGATAAAGATGGAGGACATTTTATCAATTTTGGCAACGGATGATCGTTTTAAAGCAAGACGATGGGGAAACAAGGTGAGTTTTCTTGTTGAAATTTGTTAGTATATTTATTGCTAGTGATTATGACATGTTTCTTGATCTGGGATAATGTTATTGATGTTAAGGGGTTAGCAATTGCCTTTATTAAGTTAAACCTGTATTCTAAGAGCCATGCAAATTAGATGGGGTCAGATTAGATGGAGCATTGATTCTCTCCCCTCCTCACCACCCCCTCTTTGGTTCTGGACATGTTTGCTGGTCTCATCCAGTTAATGGGCTACAGTCCATACTGGAAGCATGCCATACAACAGCAGGCAGAGTTACCAGAAAGGAGGTCCAGGCCAGAATGAATTTGGAGGCAGAAGTATACGCTCAACCCTGGTGGTCCCTCTCCAGATTATCAGCAAGGACAACTGACTCCAGTCCTTCATCCAAGACAGCAGGAAAAAAAATATCTCCATGTCTCCTTTCAGACCCACTCATTTCATCCATTTTTTAATGTGTGTGTACTATACACAGAGGAAGAGTAAAGTTGTATTCATTAAGAAGAAAAATCTTTATTATCCATGCAGCTCCATATGGAGGTACTGAGCAGTTGTAGACAGCTCTGAGCATCCTTGTCTCCTCTTTCTATCAGGCTTTTCACCCTGCTGGGCAATAATTTCCACCCCAAACCTCCATACTCTTCAATATGGTATGTACGCACCCATGCATAAACACATTGAGATGCTATCTGTAGTTTTGTCCATGAAATATTAATTATTTGAATTTTAGTACGCAGGTTTAAATATTTTACGTTTGTTTCCTTATGCCTGGGGATAGACTGGAAAATCAGAGCCAAGTAGATCAAGCTTAAAAATCCCTTTATTCTTCTGTGTCTTTATTTGGATCTGTCTGAGGTACTGAGGGGGTTGACTGATCCTCTTATAAGTTCTCTTGTTAAAAGGGGCAGTTGAGAAATTGTCTCCAATAAAGAGAAGAATTAAAAATCAACTACCAAGTGAACCTTCCTTGTTGTTCCTAACTAGGCTGGAACTCACTAAACATTCACAGAATTAATTTCCTTTTTGAAAAGAAAAAAAAAAGACATTTAACTCTACAGAGCTAAAATCTCTCATAACAACATTTTTTAGGCCAAAAATCACTTTGGAACTATTTTGTGCTTATTATAGTGCTTTGAGGTTTGCTTGTAAGGCATTTGGTCTTGTTAACAGATGGAGACATCAAGGCTCCCAAGAGGTCAGGTGACTTCCTCATGATCACATATCCAAAGCAGCACTAAAACTATCTACTGATCACCCCTTATTCCAAGCAATACTTTTTTTTTTCATTCCAGCACAATAAAGAAATTGGGATGGTGTCACGTAGTTGGCAACATATAGTTGGCAATATGTAGATATTGCCACACACAAATGATTCTGCATTTGACCTGAATACAGAGATATCTGTCACTTTCTAACTTTGAAAACTGAACTTATTTTAAATTATTGGGTAGGGGGAAGTAGGGGAGGGGAGTTGGTCCTAATTTATGATTTCATTTGTATAGATTGAACCTATTGTCTTAGAGAAGTGCCTGGGACCCTGAAATGACTTGTCCAAGGTCACATACCCAATACATGACAATGGCCAGACTTCAGCCCAGGCCTTCCTAGCTCTCTACCCATTACAACTTGCTGTCTCTGAAGTCTTAAATCTAAATCCCAGCTCTAGTATTTCTTATATAAGTGCTTGAAGGTATGCAAAGCCCTTTCCTCACAACTGTCTTTTGAGTTAAGTTAATATATGAATTTTTTTATTTTTTACCCATTAAGATCTTCACATACATCTCACTTTAGCTTTATAACCCTTTGTGGGATAGGCTTTGTTCTTTCCAAGGGACTAATCGCTATTCCTATTTCATAATGAGGAATCTAAAGCATGACATATTTCTTGTGAAACTTTGGTAAATTGATTTAGTCACAGGAATAGAATCTGAACTCAATGTCCAAAAGCAGTGGATAGAACCCTGGGTCTGGAATCAGGAAGACCTGAGTTCAAATTCAGGCCCAGACTCTTGGGCTCTAAGAACATCTGCCTCCAGGCTGTTATGAGGATCCAGTAAGATAATATTTGTATAAAGAGCTTAGCAATGTGCCTGACACATAATAAGGGCTATATAAATGCTTATTCCCTCCTCTCTCCACAACCCACCATTTTTCATCAGACTGTCCCAAAAAGGAATGCAAGCATTTATCTACTTTTTGGAAACTAAAAAGAACTTAACCAAAAAAGGAAAAAAAAAGTTAACCAAAACTTCCGAGAGAGACCATTGAAAGTTGATCAGATAGGCATTTATTTAGTTTACTAGCAAGTTCAATGTATTTGGAATAGGGGTCTATAGATTAAGAACTGGAAGGCCATATAGCAGTGGTGGCTAACCTATGGCACGTAGCAAGCTCTCTGTGGGCACTCAGCTGCCCTCCCTGGCCCAAAGTTCATTACTAGAAAGGCAGAGGGTCTCTGATGGAGCTGCTCCCCTCTCCCTCTCCACTGCGCCTGATGACATTTCACATGCCCTGCCCCTCTGCCCACCAGGGAGTGCACAGAATATAAGGTGGGCGGGTCACAGACACCAGAGCTGGAGGGGAGCAAGAGAGCTCAGGCCACTCCCCTCCCCTTCTCTATACTCTCTGAGGACATTCCTCATTTCACCTGCCCCTCTGTCCAGCAGCCCAATGGAAGTGCTTCATCCTTCTTCCATGTGGGGTATTGGGGGGCATGTAGTCTCAGAGGTTTGCCATCATTACCATATAGTAGGACCTCCTTTATATACAGAAGAAGAAACTGAGGCCTAGGAAGAGCCACACAGGAAGGAAGTACAAGAAGTGGGATTTGAACCCAAGTCTTCTTGATTCCAAAGTCAGTTGTTCACAGCAACCCCAGAACTGGCCTCCAAGTGAAAATAGTCTATGTCCTTCTACTGGCCACCAAATTTCTTTCCAGGAAGCAGGCCACCAATTTTTTGTATCTTTCTTACAGTTGAGTAAGGGAGAAGAAAGAAAATTAAATTTATCCAGATGAAGATTTCCTTTTTTCCCCAAAAGTGAAAGATGGCACTTGTATTTCTTTTTGCATTCTGAGGAACCTATAAAAGTAACTCTCTTGGCCCCTGTTCTCCAGAGGTTTCCAAAATATATTTTTTTCACCCTGATTTGAAGAGCAATCAAGAAGACTTCCTGGGATCTGGTGGATTTATTGCACCTCAATGAGATTCTTGGTGTTTCTTGTTTTAAAAAAAATGATAGAGATTGTACCCAGTGCTCCAAATTAGTTGGTGGCATCAGTAAATAAAATCGACTGCATCAGTTATTATATGTCTTATAAACAAAAATCCCAAGTTAACTGATTTGAGATCCCTGATAAATATGAATTTTAAAACATTTTTCATCAATTTGATCAAAATTGTTGAACTGAGTTGTGTTGTCTCAACCCAAGACAATCCTGACCCATGTGACTAGTGAGAAGAATAGAATAGTTATCATATGCAACTTCTAATCCTACTTTTGTTTGAAGAACCCAGTACATACAACTTAACTTGCTTCCCATAATTTACATGGTCTCCTCTGTCTCACGATGAACTATGCAGATGCATGTGGATACAGTCACTATATATTTTACACAGACACACAGAAGCCTCATTATAATGCAGCTCTTCTTCACCCAGCTCGATTGAAGTCCATTATAAGTATCCCTTCGGCACACACCTTTTTGGGCTTCTGTGAGAAGTAAGAAAGTGGTGAAGCACCTGTAAAATGTATATTTCATATTTAGGTATATAAAATATATATGGCTACGTCTGGGTGTGTGAATGTTCACCCACCTACAAAGAGAATAAATCTGATCTTTCAACTTTACTGGGAAACACTCAGAAGGTTCTAGGGACCTTGGGGGGAAAAATCAGCCTAGCAATAAGGTGATTAAAGCAAAATCCTTCCATTTTGTTTAAAACCATCTTGGAAGCTAGAAGTATTAGGGCATGCTCTTTGAAAAACAAACCAAAACAAAACCCACCACCACAAATTTATTACCCAAAAAATTTTGTTTGGCCTACTTCTCTTGATCTTGTCTCTCAGTCTAATGGGCTGTGAAAATTTCCATCCCTATAAAAACAAGCCCAAAATTGTCTTTGCTACAAGTTTCTTGTTGCTATGAAATGAGTCTTGAAACTTAGCCTAACTTGAGTTTTCCTTTGGCACTGTAAAATATTAAAATCAGATCACTAGCCCCTTGCTCTCTCCTGTTTGATCTGTGTCTGCCCTCCCCAAGATCACTGGGACCTTCCAAACAGAAAGAGGATGGAGTGCTCAAAGAAGGATAGCGATTTTTCCACCTTAACAACCATTGTACTCCACTCCATTGGTTGCAAGTTAGCTTCATTAACCAATACGGAATCTCTGTGCCTTTGAGGGTGGGGGAGCCAATCCTATGGGGTATTCATATGCCTTCAGGGGTTTGACCCATTCTCATTAAGGGAGCATTTTACCTGTCTGGGGCTGGAGATTATGCAGCATAGCTCTGGCCCCCTCCATTTTCAGTTTAAATTTAGACTGTCCTCCCCAGAAGACAACTCAAAAAAAATGGCTCATTCATTCTCAGGAGGGGCAATTTTAAAATAAAGTATTTTTGGAAGGGGGGGCAGCATAAGTGGGGATAAGAGAAGGAAAGAAAAGCTTTTTCCGAAGCACATTTTATTTTCTGCCATTAACTTTCTTTTGTTTTTATCAGATTGACCTTACCATTTCAGAACCACGAACCCAATTTCATCTCTTATTTTCTACATACTGTATTTCACACATGCACATCTATCTATAGCTGTATATGTACATATACACATATGTATACACACACACACACACACACACATATATATATATGTATATATATATATATATATTTTTTTTTTTGGCTAGGAAGAAAAGATGCCTCATTTTGAAACCTAAAGGGGGGAATAAGAAAAGCCCTTTGTAATATATTGCCATATTATCACTAAATCCCCTGACAGTTGTGACATAGAAGCAAGTCACCTGTCACTTAAGCTTGAGGTCTCTTTAATTTTCTCCTGGAATTCGCACCAGGCTGTCTTTAATTTGAGGCCTTTATTGGAATTCTGAAACCTTTCTGCCTCCCTGGCTCTCAGATCTATTCTGAGTGCTGTTACAGAATGTATACAATAACCAACAGAGGGATTCGGAGAGGGCTGAAGCTCTGTTTATTTAACACTCTAGAGGGATTTTTGTGCTTATTCGGTCCTGGCTGCCCGGCTTTCAATATCGCTTTGACAACCGTTCTGCCCTTCTCATTAATTTTAAACAGTTAAAACACAGGAAAAAGAGGAAAAAGTTTTCATTATTAAAGTGCTTTACTTTTTAATAACAGAGGATTCTGTCCGCCAGGGGAAAGGGCATCTTCGCTAATTTCACATTCATATTAAAAAACGCTGGGAAGGTGACAGTTGTGCTGCTGAGATGGCTTAACGAAAAGAGGAGGGGGGAGGGAGTTTGCATTTCACATCAGTTAAGGGGGTAAAAAAAATCCTTGTTAATGACAATAGCAAATGTCCACTTTCGTAACACAGTTCCTGCTGACTTTTCTCTTGACATTTTATCGTAGAAAACCCTTAGGGGGACCATGTACCGTGAAATCAGCTACACTGTCATCAGCTAAACAGGTGGCAAGGGATGATTTGACTAAACTAAAAACATTTTCAGATTGTTAAGTCTCTATTAAGTACAGAGAGGGGCATCGATCAGTGGAATCAAGCCTTTTCTTTTATTCCCCCTGTTCTTCCCCTGCCTGTCTTAAGAGTGGAAGGAAATTTGCCCGAGTCCCTGGTTGAGAGCAACTAGCCAAGCACAGAGACTTGGGCCAGTTCTCCCCAAGGTTACAAATGCCAGCGAGCTATATAGACCCCAGTCTGGATTTTACTTGTTGCACCACATGGAAGTGGGGGCGCTGAGGGCTTGGGAGCCGATTTCAGTTTATATGAGCAACGTTCTATGGGTCTTTTTTCTTGTTTGGCATTCCTGTTTGATTTTAAAAGATCCAAAAATAAAACCACCATCCCCCAGGCCAAAGTTGAAGAGCGAGGGCTGTTCTTATCAAGATCTGTTGAGAACATGGATGAGAACAATAAGTTTCATGTCTATAAAGTTTTGTAGATTTCATACCATTTTCTTGTTATTATTTAGCCACAGAGCTCTTTCAAAGGTCCCATATGCCTTCCTTTAGACCAGATTTGATGCAGCAAATCAGGACCCTTCACTATAAACCACAGAGTAACAAGTGTGAGTGGCACAGAGAATTAAGGAAACTTGCTATAAAGTTACCTCTCACAAAACTAATTTATGAAGCCAAATTATAGACCAGCCATTATGGAAGAATCCCCCAAAGCAGTGTCATTGATAGTTGGAGAGGGAAGAGAAACATAAGAGAGGAAGGTACAAATTGCAAGATATCACTTGAAAACACAATTTATTTTCAGTTACACTTTTAAATATCCAAGTTGGACCTAGTAAATCCCAAAGTGTCACTGGTGATCTTTCATTTTGAACATGAATGATAAGGGGTCAGAAACAAAAAAAAAAAAATTAAGACCACTTTGCTCTCCTCACAAAGCCATCCTCATCTTTGCTTGACTTTAACATCTTTATATTCTCTTTTTTTTTCTCACTAGTAATATTGAAGGGATTACCCCTTTTGGCCCCTAGGTGGTTACTGTGTGATTTTACTGTTATTAAATCTATTATAAACTGCTTCATTATTCCTGACTCCGATTCTGTCTTTCCTTTAATCCTTCCGCCACCCTCCCAGAAGTCCCGCAGTGTTGGCCCCCAGGAAATCCGAGAGCGAGCCACTGTCTTGCAGACAGCATTTGAAGATTACGTGCATGCCAGTGCGGAGAGGGTCTCCTGGGCAAAGAAAGGTCAGTGGATTTCTTAGACGATTACTGAATGGTTAGGTCAGCCGAGCTCCCACACTACAACCCCCACTGAGGTGGAGGATAGGGGGTGGGAGGTGGGTAAGAGGCCAACCAGGGGTCTCTACTCACTAGTGAAAGCCTTCAAGCCCAATAATTCTACTGGGTTTGGAAACAGACGCAGGAGGCTTTAAAATGATATTAAATGTTAATTCATCCTTTCACATGTTTTGCACAAATGAGGTTTTATCTTGACTTACATTAGAAATAGAGTTTTGACCCAATGACTTGCATCTTAGGATTAGTTTTTTTTTTCCTTTACATACATGCTTTTGTGAAAAGATATGACAAAGGAAACAATTGTAGGAAAAAGAAAAGATAAATCTATTTATCAAAGAGCAATGAGTAGATATGTTGGACCCAGGCAACTTTAAAGTGGGAACACTTTAAAAGTTTAGAAGGAAATGAGAACAGTAATAACAAGGACCTATCTGGGAAGACCAAAGGCTCTGTGCCCAACTCTTGGGCAGTTTTATGCAGGTTTTGAGCATTAACTCAATATGCAGATCCTTGAGTAGACTTTTCAGAGGATAAGATTTCAATTGCTAGGTGGCACAGTATATAGTGTGCCTGGCCTGGGGACGGAAGACTTGAACTGAAATCTGGCCTCAGACATTAACTAGCTGTGTGACCTTGGGCAAACCCTATAACCTGTTTCCCTCAGTTTCCTTAACTTAAAAATGAAAATAATAATAATAACATCTACCTCATAGGGTTGTTGTGGGGAATCAGATGAGATAATACTTGTATAATACTTAACATTATTTATTATTTTATGACTTCTGAGATTGCCCAGTTTCCAGTCTGACCTTTTATTCTTGTCTGAGCACAAAGGTAAAATGTAGTCCAGAGATATCAAGATACTGTCTTTGGGAGGCAGCTGGGTGGCTCAGTGGATTGAGAGCCAGGCCTAGAGATGGGAGGTCCTAGGTTCAAATCTGGCCTCAGACACTTCCCAGCTGTGTGACCCTGGGCAAGTCACTTAACCCCTATTGCCTAGTCCTTACCTCTCTTCTTCCTTGGAACCAATTCACAGTATTGATTCCAAGACGGAAGGTAAGGGTTATTTAAAAAAAAATACTGTCTTTGCCATGAAATCTCTCTGTTGCCCAATGATGGCATGGCATGTGCTGATGACATTTGTTCTGTGGGAGCTGATCCCAAAATCCTAATGATTCCTTGGTTCCTAGGCCCGAGAGCTAAAGGCACTTTATAGATCATAGTCAGTAACTACCTTGAAGGCCAGCAGATCCATCTAGATGAAAATTATGTCAACAGAGAGAGAAGGAATGATCTAAAACAGTGTCTTTCTGATGGCCACAACACTGGGCATTTCACTTCACCTCTCAGACCCTCAGTTTCTTCCTCTGTAAAATTAGGAGCACAGGCCAAATGAAATCTAAGTTCCCTTGCAGCTCTAAATTCTATGATTTCTGTCATATCACACTTCAAATACTCATTTCCTGAAATGAGAGTGCCACCGGGCACTTAGAAGCTCACACAGTTTCCTTACCACAGTCCCATGAGGAAGATAATGGCAAGTACATAAAATGTTGTCTCCATCAAGACATGACTCCATGTGTTTCCCAGCTCCAAGTCCAGTGCTCTTGGCTCTGCACCCCACAGCCCCTCCAAAACCATCCTCTTGGCGTTTTTTTGAGCCAAACCTAACAGCTTTGGGGGGGATGAGGGTCCTTCGTGCTCCACCTTTAGGTCAGTGGTTCATCTATACCCAAGACCATAGAGCCTCTTTCTTGAACAGGCTATTGATTATATTACTTTGTAGGATGTTGGTTTTGTTTGATATAAGACAGGCCATTTTGCAGTCCAGTGTTAGTGATGAAAGTGCTATAAAAATAAAACTAGCTTATTCCATTTGCCAATGTGGAGTAGTGAATCCACCATAACTGTTACTATTGTAATAAGACTAGCATCTCATTTCCACCTTTCAAAATCTTTTCTTCCTTCAAGGCCTAGTCTAGGGGCCACCTCCTAAGTGAAAACTTTCCTGGGGGCAGGTAGGTAGTTTAGTGTATTGAGAGTCAGGCCTGGAGACAGGAGGTTCCGGGTTCAAATGTGTCCCAGATACTCCCTAACAGTGAGAAAGGAAGGAACGAAGGAACTAACTTACTTCTCTTTACCCCCAGTGAAAGTGACCTCTCCTCCTGAGATTGTCCAAGAGGATTTTGTTTTTATTTCACCTTTGATTCCAGCACATTATATTTTGCATTATACTTATTTGGAACTGACAGAATAAAGGGATGTGTTTCATCATGGAAGATTTCCTTGTAGAAGGAGGTAGCTGCAAAGGGAAGCCAGTCTTTGGAGCTTCAGGAAATGTTCTTGTGGCTATTGTATATTGAGTGGCTGTTTGGAAGACCAGCCTGGGAACTCTGACCTCAGTGGTATGGGAAGAGAGCCAGTGGTTATGGGAAGATTGTGGGACAGATGTGGCCATCAGAGAGTCAGAGTGAGCAAGTATGCTGATGCCTTTGAATGAGTTTGGGGAGTTGGTAAGACAATTCTGTCTTAGCAGTGAGATTAGTTTTAGGGGTGTTATGTATATTTTAGGGTGGATTGAAAGTGGCTGTTCCCTTATGCATGAAGGTGAAAGCAAGCGTGTGGGTTGGTGGAGCTCTTTGTTTATAGTATGCACTGGTCTGGGGCTGTGATCTGGTTTCTACACTCCCACACCCAACACACCCTGGAACAGGACAAGTAATGTTTAAAGCAGGTACGATCAGATGCTTCTGGGTCCCTTGTGGTTTCTGTTTTGGATGAGCATGCTGGGAAGCAACAGGGACACTAAAGTGACCTAGGGCTCTGCAGATGAAACCTTCTACTAATTTAACAAGCTAGGTTTGAGGGCAAGAACTATGGTTTGTTTTTTCATCTTTGTATCTCTTACCCCAAGCAAACTATCTTATATAGTAGGCACCACATAAATATGTATTGAATTGGTGTGAAAGTTGTGGCAAATGAAGCTTCAGCCTCAGTTCCAATAGAAAATATGATGTGAAATGCTCTACTTTTGAGCATTTGCTTTTTCTTATGATCATTAAATTCAAAAGCATGAATAAACTGCAGGTGACTTTTTTCTTTTTTTGAGAACAAAATATAGGAATCACATCCCCAAATTCCAAAATATCTGCTTATCTTAGAGCAAAGTAGTGTAATACTTAATTATTTGCTGATTGATTAGTATATCAGGCTTCTAATAATTTATGCCTAAAAGTCACCTTTGGTGGATCCCAGGCTACCAAATTGAATATCCCTTTAAATGCAGAAGACCAGGGACATCTATAGTCTTCTCATTCAGGTCTGTGAATTGATGTTTTGGGAGAACATACATACCTTTTGCACCCAAAGGGTATTGAATGCATGACATAACTACCACCATCAAAAGAACTGCAAGTATGATCCTTTCTCTTGAATTGAAATCTGCATATGCAAATTTCCCTACTGACTTGCTTCCATAAACTCCCTTCTTAGTCATGAATAATTAACAAAGCAGCTGGCTTTTGCCTTCATGGCAGAAAATCTGATGGAGATTGTGCCAGAGATGCATTTGTTTTCCTTTTGCATTTTTTGACCCAGTCAGTGTTAATAACCAACATTTAATTTCAGTCACTTTCCAGGAACAGTTGTCCCTTCTTCCCACTTCCCACAGCACCTTTGCATTGAGCTGGGAAGAGAGCTAGGAATTCAAACCTGTGAGTTTTAGAGAACAGTTTTCCCCCAAGAAAAAATTTTAGAAAATGTTGCTCTTTGTTCACTGGAAAATGTTCCAGGATGTTGGGGTCCCCACTTTTTGGTTTGAGTAGATACTTATCCACTCTTAGCCAAGTGTCATAGAGAGCAGTAGGATAGAATAATTGTGGCATTTATCTTATTTTGCATCTTTTCCTTTGTAGAATAGTATCACTCACTAAAATTCTCTTCCAGTGCCTTATTGTGGTATAGAAATGCCCCTTCCATCTGGAAGTAACAAGAGTGTTCTTAGCACAAGTGCTAGTGGAGAACAAGTTTTCCTCATCCCCACTGGGCTAGAAAAGCTTTGTTGTCCCAGAACTAGTATCTGGCTTCAGAGACACTCACCACCACAAGTCTGGCCAGCAGATGATGATTTTTTTTTTTAGCCACACCAACTCTTGAAGAAAATCTACCACGATATGGAGAGGCTGTAATCTCCCCTGGCAAAGAGGAATACCCAGGTCATTAGACTCACAGATCTGTAGGGTACCATTATTCCTGGTTTCAAATAATATCATAATTGCAAATCTGCATAGCACTTTTAGGCTTAGAAAATGCTTTCCTCACAATAGTTCTGTGGAAGTGGTAGCTCACATAATTTCCCAGTTTTATATATGAGAAGACTGAAACCCAGAGAGGCTATAACTTTTCTGGAGTGGCATCAGAACTGTCATTTGTCCCCCTTTCACCTGATGCCAACACTTTCCATTGTACCACCAAAAGGATCATTTGTGAGTAGAAAAGTTTTCATCAAAATGAATAAAATACACGTGGGAAGGATTTTATAAGTTTTTTCCAGACTTTATCCAAAAAAGTGACTATCAGGAATCAGTGCCTACAAAGAGGCTGCTTTTTGCCTAGCATTCTCCTCAGCCTATCTTCTCCAAAATAACAGTGTTTCAATTTTACTGTTCCTCTACTTTCCTCTTGTGTTTGCCCTCCAGGCCCCAGTCCTTCTGCATATCACAGTCACTGCCAAAGTGAACCATTTCCTGACCCTTGGAAGGTCATGCAAACATCTGCCGCTGCCTCTGAAGCTCATGCCCCACCGAATTAGCTAAACATGGGTGTCCATGCAAGTATGTGAGGATGACCAACTGTCGCTGTCCCCAGTGGAACGGGAGCCTTGAGAACAAGGAGTTTCCATAGTAAAAATATGCAGTGTGAAATGCTGTCTGACCAGTTGTCTAAGGGGAAAACACTTTCTGCCATTTCCTGGCAAACTCATTATCCCTGTAAAGCTGTGAGCTGGGCACTTGACTCTCCTGGGACTGAGGCTCTCAATCTCAAGCTATTTTGATTTGGGGGTAAAGAAGGGAGAAGAATTAGTGTATAGACATGGATGGAAGCCAAGTAACTAATGTTTTTCTCAAGAAGCATGATGCCAAATATATCTTTTGTGGGGGACACAAAGTGTGCAGATCTGAGGCAAAAGTGTAGAAAATTTGTTGTAGCAGACAAATAGGAAAATGCCTTTTTGCCTAATCTGGATCAAAACAACAGTTGTTTGTTTTGATTTGGTTTTGACTAATAATAGTTTTTATCACATTGGCCTTCCAGAAGGGAGGCTGCCTGGCAAGATGGAAAGAGTTCAGGAATGGCCTTCGGTACGTCTAGGTCTAGAGCTGGGAGCAGCTCTGCCATCAGCCAGCTGTGTGACTGACACAAGTCCTTTCCCGATCTTTGGGCTTTCATTTCCTTAGCTACAAAATTAGGGAATTAGACCAGTTGATAGTTAAGATCCTTTCTGGCCCTAATGACCTTTTATGGTTTTAACATGTGACTGTGTGTCTCAGGTCCTGGTAATAATGGATCCTCTCCCCCATATTTATAACCCCTTGAGTAGGTCGACCATTTGAAATGTTAAAGATTTTCTTTAGAAATGCTAGTCCCCAGTTATTAAAAAAGGCAGTGACACAGAATTGAGAGGGAGGTACAGAAGAGTTGCCTTGGTTATGTCTCATCGATTGGGAAAAGGAGTTCACTTTACTCAGTAAATAGAGCTTTGATGGATTCCCAGGATTCTTCCCAGAGCTGATCTGCTAAAATGACACTTTTTATTACTGTTCATAAACGCCAATCTCCTGATGCTGCTGGGAGATTACATTTAAGCTGTGGGCAAACTTGCTGGTCCAGTGGCTCAACAAGCCAGGGCAAGAGAGGTTAGTGTTTAGTGCTTCTTTCCATCAGAGTGCGCAGGAGTAGGCAGTGGTTGTCAGGAAGAGTGGGGCTTGGGGGCAAAAGTGAATAGATGTAGATGAGGGAATGGTCTCTTACCAGAGAGCTTCTTTTTGCTACAATTCCCTCCTTCCCTCTTGTAGTGAGAATAGGGTAGACATTTAATCTTAACTGTTATTACTAGGTAGGCAGAGGAGAACTGGGTATAGGGAAATCTCTTCTTGAAGACGCAAGGCCTAATGATCAGGACCAAGGCTTAACTTTCTTGGGTTCAATGTCCAGTTTTGTTTCTGACTTACTGTGTGATCTGGAACACAGATCTCATTTTTCCTGTCTTTAAAGGTATTAAAAGTGTCACCTTAGTACAACCTTCTTCTTGAAGGGACATCAAATTAACAGCCATAGAGCTTTTCTCAGGGAAAATGGGCCCACCAGAGTTTTAGTTACATAGAATGTTGTTTCTCCCTTCTTTTTGTTCTGATATCAATAGTGTTGGGAAAACCCAATGAATTAAAGAGGCTTGTTTGGTCACATATACTTTATAGAGAGTAGAAAGGGGAAAGTTTCTCCCAAACTTTTTTTTTTTGTTATCACAGGTGATATTTTTCAGTAGATTTCAAAATGTTCTTTTACTTATTCCACGAGATATCTCTCATTCTGCAAAGACAAGTAGTTTGTATTGGTTATAACCTGGTGTTCACTCACATAAGGGTCTCTTTCAGCCCTATTTTGGAACTGGCAGGAATAAAAAACTTTTATGCACAATAGTAGTCCAGAAGTTGGAACCTTTTTTTTCCTTTTTTTTCTCAGCTCTACAGTCCTTTATCCGTGCCTATGCAACCTACCCAAAGGACCTAAAGCACATTTTTCATGTCCGCTCCCTCCATCTGGGTCATGTGGCCAAGAGCTTTGGATTGAGAGATGCCCCCCAGAATCTGAATGCTTCTTTAGGAAACAAAAGGAAATCAAAGCCAAAAAGGTAAGATGAGCTGATTGCATTTGTTTTCTCACTACAAATGTAAAAATAAGCACAGAAAAACCTGGATGACTGGAAAACCAGAGATGAGTGTAAATATTTTGTTCTTTCTGGTAAAAATATAAGAATTAGCATATGCATTCATCTTGATATGAAACTTTCCATCATTTATTCAGAGGTATATTACCACCAATGTATCTTCCATCAGCTATAATCAATCTGCTACAGAAGAAAAAATAACTGGTCTCAGGTCTTCAAATCTTCTTTAGAAATTGAGACCTGTTGGGGCCTGACACTGCAAATGACTATTGCAACAGGATTTTGATGATCAAATTTTCTCTCAGCCCTCAAATGAGCAGGAGCCTGTCTAATTTAATCAGTCCCTGTCACCCCTTCCCCCTGCACTGGGTTACATTTGTTATTGTCAGTGTTTAGGTTTTGCACTATTATTGTATGTTATAGGCCACACATAGCCATGTAGTATTTTACATTTAAACCACCTCTCCCCTTTTGTTTGTTTTTAGAATACTGGGCACTGATGAGAATTGGATTAAAATCCTATCCTATTATTATCACCTTGACTTCCTTTTTTGTTTGTTTTTGAAAATGAAGTAATTTTATCACTTTTTTAAAAAGACTTATTGATAGACCTTGTTTTTATGCCACAGACATTTCCCTTTATCCCTATGTATATTTTTCCCTACACATTTTCAGAGAGCTATCCCTTATAATAAAGAGTTTTTAAAAATCAGTAAAACCAATCAACCCATTAAAAAAAAAAGGTATGTTATGTACAATGTTCTGTAGCAGAGAACCCTTCCCTCTGCAAAACTGCAGGGAGGCAGAGATTGCTTCTTAAAACATAATGACCAAGCCAGGCCTTAAAGAAGAGATTTAACAACATTCAGTTTTTTCATTGTTGTTCTTTACATTTACATAGTTTTGGTCATTGTGTGTTGTTTTCTTGACTCTGCTTATTTCAATTTGCATAGTCATCCAGGTCTTTCCATTTTTTTCTGTATTCAGCATTTTCACCATTTTATCCAGCAGAATATTATTCCATTTATTCATGGATCACAATTTGTGTAGCCATTCTCAAATCATGTACTTTGTTTTCAATTCTTTACTACTATGAAAAGTGCTGCTATAAATGTTCTGCTGTGAGACCTTTCTTTTTGTCATTGACCTTCTTAGGGCTTATGCCTAGCAGTACCCAATAAGAGAGCAAGGTTTATAGCAATTATAGCTTCATTCGATGCCCAGTAGAGAGCTCTGTTATGTTGTCAAATGAGATAATCTTTGTAAAAAGCTTAGCATAGTGCCTGACATGTAATAGATGCTTAATAAAGGAATGCTATTCCCTTCCTTTTTCCCTTTCCCTTTGGCTGTATGTGGGTCCTTATGTACTTTCAAATGTTTTGATGCTGGAAATACTACTGGCATGGAGACAAAAGGGACTTCCAATAAGACCCAACTTATTTAAGGATCCTGAGTAAAGGAGATGGGTATGAGTAGTGCAGATATGTTTGGGCAATGAACATTTACTTATTTATAGAAAGGGAATAAGCATTTATGTAGCACCTACTATATGCCACTGCTAAGCTTTAAAAAAAAAACAACAAACAAACATTCTCATTTGATCCTCAAAACAACCCTGCAAGGTATTATTACCCCCATTTTACATATGAAGAAACTGAAGCAGACAGACTTTAAATGACTTGCCCAGGGTTTCTGAGGTCAGATTTGATCCTTGGTCTTCTTCACTCCAGGTTCAGTGTGCTCTATCTACTGTACCACTAAGCCATAGAAAGCACTGATCACCATAACCCTGAGCTACATCGGCATTGACATACTCAAGAAACCAGTGATTTCTATTCCTATCCTAGGAAATGAGAGCCTAGAGCTAAGGGCATCCTTAGCTACTGGAAAAGCATTGACCAAGAAGCTGGCCTTTAGAGACTTTGCCTTATTTTCTCCTTTATAAAATGAGGATATGGGACTAGATGGTTTCCTATATCCCTCCAAGCTCTACCAGAGAGTTCATCTTTAGGGTTCAAAATTCTCCAGAAATTTATATTCAGTAGATATGCCCCCAAATCCACATTGCCAGGAAATCTTTGATTAGTGAGTTAAAGGCACATCCCTTTGCAAATTACAGTGGCCCAGATATGGCTGAATGTTTATTCACACGTGGGCAAGACTGCATCATAACAAGAAGCCTAGCATGTGACAAGCAGGATGCCAGATGCCAGGGATAAAAAAGCAAAAATGAAACTATTTCTGCTCTCAAGGAGCTTATGTTCTATTGGGAGAGACTAAATGTATAGTCTCTCCGTAGATATATATAGATATAGATATATGTGTGTGTGTGTGTGTGTGTGTGTGTGTGTGTGTGATTAAATATAGCTAGGTGGATAGAATGCTGGGACTGGAGGTGGGAAGACTTGAATCCAAATATGGCTTCAGACACTAGCTGTGTGACCCTGGGGAAGTCATTTAACCCTATTTTGCCTTGGTTTCTTCATCTGAAAAACAAACTGGAAAAAGAAATAGCAAATCATTCTAATATTTGGAAACCCCAAATGGGGTCAGAGTTGGACATGACTGAAATGGCTGAACAATAGGTGTACATTATATGGAAATATAAAAAAACATGATTAGATAATGTTGGTGATTTGGGAGTGGAGAGTGGAGCAGGGAAACCAACTAGCCATCAGGAAAGGATCCATGAAGAAGGTCATTTTAAGCCCAGTCTTGAATTGGTGGGGAAGGGAGCAGGGCAGAGAAGGCTTTTCATTGGCCCTGGAGCCAAAAGGGAACCTCAAATGATTCAGAATAATTGTTTTTTGCTTAGCATGCTACTCTTTCTACATTGCAATAATGAATACCACAGTACACCTTTCCCAGCTGGCCCTCTGGGCATACCTAAGCAAAGGCCATGATTTCCCACATGTTGCAACATAAATTTATTTGTGTGTGTACGCATGTAAAACACTAAATGTTTGTGTGTGTGGTTCACTCCACAAGAAGTTTTGACCCAGTTTGCTCTAGTCTCTTCCTGTTACCTCATCAACCTTGATAATGCTTGTTTTCAGACTTGATAGGGTTCATTAAATCTAACCTAAAGAGAACCTGAATTTTGGACTCATGGGTGTTTTATAAAATTCCTACTTTCAGTTAAGTTAAAAATTAAAATTTCTTTTAAATAACATTAATACTTTCTCATAGGAATATTAATAAATTCCATGTGCATTTATATTATTATATATAATATATATTTGAATATATATTCAAAACTGTATTCAAATCCTGTTTCTATTACTTACTGCCCCATGACCTTGAGAAATTATTTAGCCTCTCTGGGCCTTAGTTTCTTTCCCTGTAAAATAAAGGGATTATGATCCTGTGAAGAGGGTCTTATAAATCCTCAGCACAGGTACTTCATGAAGTGTTTTTCTCCACCAGTCAGTGTCTACACTCCAGTACCACAATGGGAACAGAGCTGGTACTGTAGCAGCTCGGCTTCTCTCAAACTAGCCATGAAGGCCAGAGGTACAATGGGAGCAGGCACTTGCTGCCACTCACCAGTTGTCCTGGTCAGGTCTGACAATTTGCGTTATTGTATGATTGCCATGCAGGAGAACTAAGACCTCTCCTAAGGGAGAAAAGGTGAACCCCCTCAGGTTTCCCTAACCCAGATGTTCATTTGTGTGCCAGGATACTAGACTGCCACACATTGGAGTTAGGGCTGGGGATTTGGGGGTTTGGTTCATTTCACATCTACAGCAATGTTTCTGGCTTCATTGATTTTGAATGTGTGATTAAGCATCTGAATTCAAGGAGGAAACATGCCCCCAAACTGGGTGGTTCTTGGACACACATTTTACAGCTCCATTTTTCCATCTTTAAAATGGGGATACTTTGGAGACACCCTATCAGAAGAAAGGTTTTTTAAATCACACACACACACACACACAAATTATTGCTATTAATAAACCCAGATCTGTTTCCAGTTCCCACTTCCCTCAAACCCTGCCCCCCCCTCCAACTTCAGTATTTTTAGTAAACTTATATTTTGGCAGCTGGCATTCATTATTACTAGAAATTTTGTTAGTAGCCATTCATCTGAAGAGAGTGTTTCAGATTTTGATGTCTTCAGCTCCTCCCCAGATCCTTGAGAATAGGGGGGCTGGGGTGGGAGGAGGAGTGGGGAGGGGGAATTGGAGACTGCATTGTCCTTACCTTGAGAAGCCACCAGGGAGAGAACAATCCGCTGCCTCCTGCTTCAGTTGACCCTCGCAAGCAGATGGGCAACAGGACTGGTATACCCCTGTGAGCAGGGGATTTAAGAGGGCTTTATTTAGGGAAGAATAGGCTGATTAGCTGATAAAGAGCATGTAAGATGGTATGGGGCGGTCTTTGATGTCTAGCGGGCTCAGCAGGGAGCCTCGTGGTGAGTGACAGCAGTGTGTCATAGGATTACTCAGCTCGTGACAATGCAGCTCTCTGTTACTGCCTTGTCGCCACTCTGTTTCAGCTACTTTTTCCGTTGTTATGTGCTTCTTTTGAAGGCATTTTCCCCCCCTCCAGCACCCCCTCCCTGCCTTTATACCACAGACGGCCACTCTAGGATACAGTAGGTAACTTTTTATTTGGGGGAAATGTTGTCACTCCTGGGGTAAGAGTGACTTTGCAGCTAATCTGCGCGTGGACCGTATAATTGTGGTCAGGGTGAGAGGCAGAGAAAACTTGACAGATTTTCCACACCTCAGTCAGGGCTCAAACAAATGCCAGTTTGCTGCTTTCTGAGGTCTGGGCAGGGGGAAAAAAAGTCTGCTAAACCCCACAAAGTAAGAAGAGTTACACTGTGGCCACAATTATTGTGCAGAGCTGAACGTCTCTTCTGAAATCCATCTGTCGAGAAGGAGAATAGGGTTCTTATTATTTTAAATGGGGGAATAAAATAATAGCACTAAATACTCAGAACGATTCAGCTTTCCTCCTTATGGCTGTTTACTGCCAGCACCAGTTGTCTTGGAGTAATTATATATTGTGTACAAACATCTGATATCTGTTCACCAGGCTGCAAACCAAATCCTCTCTACTTCACCTGCCACACAGCAAACAAGGGAGCCCAAAACCATAGAGAAGATGGATTGGGGACTGTGCTGGGGAGGAGATATGAATCAGAAGCAGGTTAGGAGGCCATTAAGTGTTTTCACAAAATGACAAAGAGAACTTTTATTCTTTGGCACCTTTCTTCTAGGTTTCTCTCTCTTTTTTTTTAAAGGACAGCAACCATGTCCCCCAAAGGATATCTACCAGCCAGGTGTCTGTCTGCCTTTTGGATCCTAAATTCTGAAAGTAAACACTAAATGTTTCTTTTTCCCCCATTGCACACAGAACCACACAGTCACAGAAACTCTGACACCTGACACACAAACCTGCCAAAACTCCAACCCCGCACTTTATCAGGTAGTAGATAATATCAGGAACATACTGTATGGCCCCACGGTGACAGCCACCACTAACCAATGATCTCTCTTGCTGAAATGTATCTTTTATGCTGTGTATTTTCAGCACTTCCTAAGAGACAAAATCAGCACATTCTTCCGACATCCTACATCTTTACCTACGATACTAGCACCAGAAACTGGGGCCTCAGTTCCTTTGGGACAGGAGACAACTTCTTAACTTAAGAGGTTCTAAAAGTTGCATTATTTTCCAAGTATGTGGTCAGTAAGAAACAGTGAGTAAGATGTGCCTGAGAAGGTCAGCATAGCACTATAAGGGAGCATGGCTCTGTCATCAAACACCAAGAATACTCTAACCACAATGTCCTAAGATGTTGTTGTTTGCCAACAGCATAACAGGATAATCTTGCTTCTTTTTGGAACTCTGTATCATGTACATTGATTGCATCCTGAGACCCAAGTCCAGTATTTTTTCCCCAGGACTTATGAGTCATGCAGAAGCCGAAAGTAAGTCTCTGAGGTACTTGCTTCTATTCTACCCAAAATGCAGTTTCACCCATGACTTTTCAGATCCTATTTCTTGTTTTCACTGTCTTTGAATTAGTTGGGTACCAAAATATGTATGGCATATTTGACCAGTAAATCAGTCAGAATCATTAGAATTAGAAGAGATCTTCAAGATCAATTAATTCAGCTCCCTCATTTTACAGATGAAGCAACTGAGGGCCAGAGAGGTTGTCTTGACTGGGGTCACGTATTCACATAGACATATTTATTTATTGTTCCCTTCTAGAACTCTTCCAGACTTCATTTGTTTGTATTAACTGTCTGAATGACATAGCATTCTTATGGAAGTTAAATTTTATTATTTTCAAGTTGTTATGCATAAAAGTCAAGATGTTACCAAATTGAAAGAATGATAATGTAGTATGCTCACTTCAACAGCACATACACTGAAAGAATGATAGGTGTTAACCTACTGTAAAAAATAGACTAGAACTCTGGACTTCAATCCCCACAAGCCCTTGCTCCACTTCCCCAAAATGCTTTGTAATCTCACGCAATTCTGAGGTGGGCCGAGATCGAGGAAGGATTTAAGCTGATTGCAAAGGCTTTTGTGGGCTTTCTTTTGGACTTCCGTTTTGGAGCAGACGTGACTCTTTCCATAATGTAGGTGAGGTCTTGTCTAGGTCTCTGTGGCCTAGGCATGTTTTTTTCTTACTTGTATATTCTTAAATCCTCAACCTTTAATAAACTTCTAAAAAAATATAATACTCCTTGCAGAGAGAAACTAATTTCTACCTGCCTCAGTCTCCCCTAAATTTTAACTGTTACACTACAAAGTAAACACAAACATAAGGCCAGCACTCAAAAAGCTTGAAAAAAAATTCTTCCTGGATATTTTGCTCCACATTACAATCTGCTGATACCGAAGATAAAGTCTAGATTTGGAAGGCTCAAAGGAGTTATGTTATTGCTCCTGTGTCCAAACAGCCAGACTCCTAAGTATGCTTAAAAAGTGCACCAGAGCACTCCATCAAATAGTAGTGCTTCTCAAATGCTTTAAAATGAGTTTGATTTGTAATGTAACATTCTCCTGGAAGTCTTTCATATACTTTATACTTTGTGATTTGTTGACAAAACCATTTTTTCATAGAAAGCTTACCTTCAAAAATTTCAGTCAGATCTCTTCACAAACTATAAAAAATTATATCTTAATGAATTCCAGATTCATGACATTTTGACAAATTAAGTAAGCTCCCTACTCTGAAGTTGTACCTTTTTGGCCCAAAAAGGCTTTGGTGTGAAGGTAATTCATTGATCTATTTGACAAATATTTCTTGAGAGCTTACTTGAAACCCTCCTTGGAAAAGTCACACCCTATCGTCCATTCCTTCCAACCCTACGTAAGCTCTGCCATTTCAGGGGAGGAGTGTTACTATTTTTGTATCTCATGGTTTTTTAAAAAATTGACTATATAAGTACTGTAGTTTCTGCATTGACTTACAAGAGTCAACAAAAAGGGACTCAGCTGAAAGTACGTTAACTGGCAACCTTTTAACACCTTTGAACTTTACTGATTAGTAACAACCTTGAAAACACCAATCAGCTCCCAAAAAAGACTAGCATTGAGAAGCTGCAGCTGTAGCTCCCTGTAAAGCAATAATCTAATCATTGGGAGCAGCTTGCCTGCCAATTTTTATGTGGCATTTACAACCTCCTTAATATCACTTAATTAGCTGAAGGAAAACTTGGAATCTTGCCCACTGAAAAATTTTTCTCGGTTTAGTTGGTCTACTCATCATTCTATAAAAAGACAAATTGGGCCAAATGCGATATCAGAAAATGAACAAAGCCACAATCTTGAAGATCCCCATATGTGGGTGGGATGGTGTCAGAACCTGGATGGAGTCTGTTCACAATGACCAAATTGTAATTTAGGGAGATGTGTTAACCAGTAGAGTAATAAAAAAATCAAAGCAATAATCCGAAACTTCTAAAATATGTGTGTAGATTATGTAGTCATACCACTTGCTCTTTAGCAAGTTTAGCAATGATTCATTATTTAGTCTCTTCTACCCAAAGGACTTACAAACAAGTGTTAACATATGGTCTTAATCTGAGAAAACTAAGACCAAGAAGAAGCAAGTCACTTCTCTGAGGTCATAAGTCAGATATAAAGAAAGGACTCAAGATTTCCTTATCTTCTACCTTAGTGATCATGCACCTCATCACAATCACATTAGAAATCCACACCAACTGTAATAGTCTCTGTTCTGAGCCCTGGAGTCTCTAGTAACCTGGAAAGAGTTATAGGTTCCTTGGGCTGGAAAGAAAGAGGTCATCTAATCCATCTCCAAACTTCTGGGTAGGACAGATTATTCCAAAAATAATACTATTTCCCTTTCTTAAAAAATTTTTTTTCACAATTAATGGGAGATCCCAATAATTCTTTTTCCATTGGGCATACCTCAACCCAAACTCCAAATATCCCCTTGAAACAATATATTACTTATATAGTATATAACAAGGTATAGCTTTCTGACAACTCTTGCCCTCATACATGGGAAATTCAACATATATATTTGTCCTCTTTCAAAAATCTTAACCACTCAGTTCTTCAACCTACTCACCTCCCATAACTGACTCCTTCACACCACCTCAGACAACACATAAAGTTGGTGATACCCTTAATCTTGCCATCATCCACAAATGCACCCCAAGCATGCTCAAGAATTTCCATGTCTCTTTGAATGACCGTAACCTATTGAATTTCTACCTCTCCCCTGCCTTTCCATATCAAACCCTACTCTTTGTCCACCTCCTAGGTCATGTCCCTTGCACTAGCCACTCTCTCCTCTTTGCCCCATCTTGACTCCTTGGTGAACCAGTTCAACTCTATACTGTTTTCCTCTCTCGAGTCCCTAATCACTTTATTATATCTCCAATTGCACCCTGCCAAACCTCCACCTTGGATGACTTTGACCATTGCTGTCATTGCTCCTCTACATGAGCTGCTGAACAAAGGTGGAGAAAGAGCACTCAACCATTTTGACTGGGTCCAGTACAAATTTATAATACACACAACCTCAACTGGGCCCTCACTGCTCCTAGATTATCTTAATGCACGTTCCCTATCAACTCATCCAGACCTTTCCATCCCTCTTCAAACTTCCGTGGCACTCACGGAAGCCCATCCTCTCAGCTGAGATCCTTGCCTCATATTTTACAGAAGAAATTAAGACCATTTTCCAGGAGCTCTCTTTGTCCCTCTTCCTCATCTCATATATTTTTATGCCTTCTGCTTCTATCTTTCCCTATACTCCTGTCTCTCACATGAAGAGATGGTCTTTTTCCTTTACAAGAGTAACCCTTCTACCTGCACAAATTATCTCATTCTATCTCATTTCATCTCCAATAGATTGCCCCCTCTGTTATCCCTACTCTATTACTTATTTTCCCTCTCTCCCTAACAATTGGCTCATTCCCTACTATCTATAAACCTGCTCATGTCTCATTCAAAAAAACTCACTTGATCCTTCCATCCCCGCTATCATCCTACCACTTGTAGCTAAACTTCTAAGAAAGGCTGTCTACAATAGGCACCCACAGTTTCTCCCTTTCACTTTCAACCTCTTATAAATCCTACTTCCAACCTCATCATTGCACCAAAACTACTCTCCAAAATTAGTAATGCTTTTTCTCAGCCCTTGTTCTCCTCAATTTTTCCATAGCCTTTGACGCTGTTAATCACCCTCACCTTTTCTATGCTCTCTTATCACTAGGTTTTAGGGTTGGTTTTCCAATTGGCACTTCTTGTTCCACAAACAAGACACTGTCTCTTGGCTCTGAACATTTTGTCTGGCTTCCCCCTATGCCTAGAATGTCCTTTCTCCTCAATTCCACCTACTGACTTTCCTGGCTTTCTTTCAACTCAAATTCCATCTTCTTTAGGAAACCCTTCCCAACTCTCTCAATTCTAGCACCCTCCCTCTGTTAATTGTCTTCTATTTATCCTGTATATAACTCACCTGTATGTTTTATTTGCTTTTTTTCTCCCCAATTATATTGTGAGCTTCCTGAAGGCAGGAACTTGTCTTTTTGTAGGCTCTGGCACATAGTAGCTGCTTAATAAATTTTTATTGACTATTGGCATTGTGACATTGAAGGAGGAGCTAGTCCTAGCTCAGCTGCCAACTAGCTCTATGATCTTAAGGATTTTTGGTTAGCTCTTCTGGGGCTCAGGTTCTCATTCAGAAGAGGTTGATCTAGAAGATCTCTTTCAACTCTGACATTCTGTGGATCGTTAAAAATGAGAAGTACAGCCTTCCCTTATTAGAATGAAATTGCATGTGACCTAATTACTTGCAAATCTTGCATGAATCCAGGCTGTCTTGTAAGTAATGGTAATTAGAATGTATGCAGTAACTTTCTTCCCCAGAGCTCAAAGCATATTTATGTAGCTTAGGTTTATCCTCACAATATTTGGGTAAAGTATGTAAGGAACAACATTACCATTTCTAAATGGAGAAACTGGGCTACAAAGATCCAGAGACTTGTCCAAGGTCATAGCCAGTGGTAGGTCTTGGGCTCAAGTTTCTCAGTTGCAGGGTCTAACCATAAGAATAGAGATCTCCACCATTCATAGTCCCTAGGGTTGTAGACAAGCTAAGCAATGTTCATGCTGTGGTTGCCACTGGCAAGCCTAAGATATAGACAAAAAAAGAAAAAGGAAGAGGAGGAAGAAGAAAGAAGGAGGGAAAGGACCAGGAATACGAGTCGAGGCTGGAAGAAGAGAGGAAAAGGAACTGATACAAAAGATGGAGAGTGGCAATAGAATATGATAGTAAGAGGATAAAACACATAGGTAATATGTAAGGGAATTCAAGTATTGTATAACAAAGGACCGTGCAAGGTTTGGGAAGGGAAAGGTAATTATTTATGCAAGGAATAAGGAAAGACTTTGTGTAGGAGATGCCATTTGATTTGAGCTTTAAAGAACAGGTACAGGCTAACAAGGCCTGGAGAAAGGTGAACATTTTGCTCAGCATTATTAAGCAAAGACATAAAGGCAGGGAAACTGAAGACATATTTAGGAGACAAAGTATTCCAGTTTGGTTCACAAAAGATATGGAAAAGGAGTAATTAAAAGCTAAAAAAAAGAAGGGTGGTAGCAGATTGTGAAAGCCCTTGAAGAATGGGGCAGGGGGGGGGGGAGTTTTAATTTTATCTGATAAGCAATAGGCAGCCATCAAAGATTCTTTTAACAGAGTATAATGACTAGATTGATAAATAAGAAATATTATTCTAGTAGCAGTGTGAAGGATGGGACTAGAGAAGGTAGACTGGAGAGGAGGATGCCATAAACTGCATAAACTTCAGGAGCTTCTGTTGCCTCTTGTCATAAAGAAGGCCTGGTACCCATCCTAGTGGGTGGCTGCCTTCATTACCTCAAGTCCCATGTGTAACTTTAAGTGATGCATTTCCCGGGAGTGTCTGATGAGGAGCAAAATAGACAATAGGGAACATAAAGAAGCTTGAGATTCCATTGCTCAGCATAGGAGAGGAAGATCACTCAGAAGGGCATCCACACCCCCTGCTGATGGACCAGCTTGTCAGAGCAGCTGGCTCTGTTTCTGTGACCTCCTAAATGGAGGCAGTAAACCAGACCCTCGTAATTAGACATGGGAATGCTCTGGTACATCCTCATCCCCCTTATCAGGGCAGGAGCAGGCCCCCAGATGGAGGGTCAGAACACGTGACCCTAGTGACAAGGCCAAGAAGTAGCACCGGGAGCCACTGAAACTACCCATCACTGTGGCCCGAGCGGGGGACTGGAGGCGTTATATAGTGCTTATGCATCATCATCATGATTATTTGTACATTTCAACCCCAGTGCCAGAACCAAAGGGTGACATTGTGTGTTTGGAAATTCACTACAATTTGTATCTGAAACGTGTGCTAAGGGTAGGGTCTTTGTTATCTAAGCTGGAACTTGAGATGGGAAAACCCCATTTGGTTGGATTTTTTTTCTAATGTTACATCAGCCTTTAGTTGGGATCAGATTCAAACCAAAATTTCACTTCTAAGGGCATTTTCTCCAGGGGTGGGAGCTGAGTATTTCACCATTTGCAAGACGTGATGCAAATCTAGTTTCCTTTTTCCTATGCTCTCTCCATATAGTCAGGTGCTGCCAGGCCCCATTTCTTTAAAAGCAGTGGTTTAATTATAGGTGTGCTCATGTAGCCTTTTACATTTGGCCTCTTGCTCCTATCATTTGGTTTTTTCCAGCTGACACCAAGCAATTACCAGCTTTCTGCCTTCTCACCGAACAAACACACCTTCATCCCCACCCTGCTAATGAGGCGATTAGAGGGATTTCACAGTGACCCTTAGCTTCCTCCACACCTGGGTCACCTGCAGATAGCAGGACCCACATGGTGTGCTTTCAGACAAGCAGCCAGGGCTGACAACAAAGAACAGGAACCCAACCAGCCTCTCTTGGGGGTGATGCCACAGACTGTCAAATACACTGTTGCAGCCCTCTAAATCTTGGCCTTCTGCTGCATTGAAGCCCTAGAATTGGAAGAAGGAAGTGAGTACAATTTGAATCAGTGACAGATACCAGTTGAGGGTAGATGCAACAGGAGATTATTCACCTTTTCACCAAACCTTCTAATTCTTGAGTTCTTGAATTACAGGAAGTCAAACACAAGGCATTGTATAACTATACATATGTACACACACACACACACACACACACACACACACACACACACACACACACACCTACAAATACAAATACACATAGATTTTGTGGATGTGTGGATGTAACCCAAGAAGGAGAAACCTTTCCTAGCTCATAAATTGACTTTCTGTACAGTCATTCCAGACATGTACCCCATCCCTAATTCTTTCTGCAGCAGGAATATGTATATCCTTGGCTATTCAGCAATTTCTTTCTCGTGTAGTGAGTGACAAAAAACTCTCTCTGTTACTACCACATCTCAGAGTTGCTGGGAGGAAAGCACTTTGTAAGCTATAAAGTACTCTAGAAATGAAAGCTTTGATTGTTATTTGTTATGACCTATACAGTTCTAGTTAGTTTATGTCAGCCTCTTGTCATATCTTATTCTGAAGCATTCCAGTTCCTTTGCATTTTGTTCTCATCCTGGAACTGATGCTGCCATGTTTCAACCCAATGCATTGGACCTGACAGTCCACAATACGAGGTGGTGTCTTAACCATTTACAGGTACTAGATTGTAAGATTCTTGGCAGAAGGGGCCCTGTCTTATTTATATTTGTCTCCCACTGCTCAGAGCAGGTACATAATGAATATTATTTGAATTTACTTCTCCACAGAAGGGATGTCATTTGAAGGTGTCAGCCTTTGACTGCAGTTTTTCATGCTCTTTTGTAGACTGAATATAGATTCCCTAGATCCTTTTGGGAAACTATTTCAAAAGAAGCATTAAGGAAAAGAAGTCTTTAAAATATATGAAGTGTTTATATAATAAGGCATGCTAATCACTTATTTTCCATATCCAGAAAGGCCTGAAAAAGAGACGTTTTGGTTGGATACAGGGATAAACCTCTTGAATTTGGTTGTAAACATCACCAAATACTGGAATGGATTGTGAGAGAAAGTTATGGAATCTATATTTCTGAAGCTTTTCATGACAGATGACAGTTATCACCTTTGGATTATATAGCAATTGACTTGCCTAAAGGCACAGAGCTAGCCCAATTAATTTCTCTAGCCTACTTTTGTTCTAGATTCTGTAAGCTAGAAGCAGAAGACGAAGCTTGAATTTTATGATATGATTCTACTGCTTCTAATTAGGTTATAATGCATTATAAGTCATTTAAGGCACAGTAACAGATACCTTTGAATCTATGTTAACATTAAGTTTGTTCTTTGAATGCAGGACAAAGATCAGTGTCTAATAAGTGGAAGAGAAGATGATTTCAGTTCATTAGAAGAGAAAATTGCGTAACAATTAGACCAGATCAACAACGGAATGGGCAGAGCAGATAGTGAATTTCCATGTCAAAGGAGAATAATAATTTACTTGTAGGGATGTTGAAAAGGGATTCTTGATCAAGTGTGAGTTGGAATACATGATCTTTGAGGACTTTTTCAACTTTAAGATTCTAGAGTGATAGAAGGGATCTCTAGATTAATCAATTTTACCCAGTTCAACATTTGGGAAGTGAAAAAGCTTGTTATTTATTAGGCCTTAGCAATCTTCCCTTTGTCCACAAAGAATCAGCCAGGAGTTTTTGTATGAATTTCATTTTTTTGATTAACATTTAGGAGCGAAAACATGTTCATTGAGCAAATCCATGTTCTGTGTCTGATTTCTCATGATCCAGTGGACCATAGCATATCAGTACTATCCACAGGATTTGCTTGGTTCACCATTTCCTCTTTCAACTCTTTTTGTAGAGGAAGAAACTGAAGCAAACAAGGTTAAGTGACCTACCCAGGATCACACAGACAGTACATGTGAGGCTAGATTTAAACTCATATCTTCCTTACTCCAGACCCAGCACTCTTATCCACTGAGCCACTTAAGTGCCTCCATTATGTACTGGTAGGAAACAGGGGAGAAAGGAAACAAGCATTAATTAAGCTTTTATTGTGGGCCAAGTATGTGATTAGCATTTTACAAATACAGCCCCATTTGACCAGATACTGGTTAACATAAGACTATCATACTAAAACTGGCAGTTCTTAATTGCCACATTACCACAGCCTCATCACCCACTTCTTCTCTTCACTCATCCAAATCCAATGGCAATTCCTAAACATCTGAACATCTGTGTAGTGCTGAGATAGGCCTTAAAATGCATTGGAATCTGCCAGTATCTCAGACTGACAGTGACTTAAATATTTACACAAATAGTTAATGGCATCACCGAGACTAGAATCCAGTTTTTCTATTTCTTAGGTCTGTTATCTTGCCATTGTACTCCTTAATCCAAAGTTATTAGAACTACACTTCATCCACTTCTGTAAATAATGCTCACTTTCTTTCAATTAAACAAGTATTTCCTGGACTCTTGCTATGTGCTACTCCTTGAACCTGGTCTTAGAATTCATCTCCATTCCTTTGCAGCTCTATGTGGACCTGTAAGAGTAAAGTCCATTTTTATGTCTGTCCTTGAGTCTGCATGGTAGCCTTCCAAGATTTAGTAGTAGCAAATGATGTTTGTGCAGGCACACCAATGAAGTAGGGACTCTCCTGAAGCCCAGGTAATTTTTCAAAAAAGCCAGGTTTTATTTAGTCCAAAAAATCCCCAGCCTGACCAAAGAGGAAGCCTACTGGTGTGCCACGAATTCACCCTTCTCTACATCCATGTCAAAATCAAACCCAAAGGTTGAAAGGTTCCTAAGGTTAATCCCCTTCCTTCAATGACTATAAAGATCTGATAATATGATCCACTTCAGGAGGCTAAATTATCATCCCACACTGGCAGAATCTTTACCTGAACTACTTTGTTGCACCAGAGGGACCGCTTGTCAAATTCTCCGTGGAGTTGTTTGTTGCTCTTCCTGTCATCGGAGAGCCACCAGAATTCTTTTCAAATGCTGCTTCCTTTTCTTCTTCCCTAAGAGCTAGGGAGAGCAGAGAAATTTCTCAATCATTGCCATCCTATCTCAAGTCATTGCCACTTCTCCCCTGATCACACTTGAAACCAGGGTTTTTCCAGCCTGTTTTGGGGTGTATTTTCACTTGGAAATCCTTTGGGTCTATCTGTGGCCCTAGATGGTTTGTTTACAAGGTAGATCTTTCAGTCTTGAGAGAATGCATTTTACCAGACTTCAGTAGACTTTGAAGCGGCCAAAGGGGTGTATGTGTTCGTATGTGTGTGTTTAGTAAAGAGGAGACAGGGAAATTTTTAAAAAACAACCCAAAGACATACCAAAATACAACTTAGCTCAATAAGAATCAATTAAAGCAATTTTCTGTGTTTCCAGCCTCAGGTTTAGTTTGAAGTTCAAATTGTCAACAGATATTAAGCGACTTATATCCGCACAGTTGTACTAGGTATGGGCATGAGTGGGAACGCTAAGTTTCTGTAAGATATGGTCTCTGCTCTCAGACAGGTTGTAGTCTAATAGGGAAATAATACACAAACACAGATAATTAATACATACAGTATTATGTGATATGGTAAGAGGATTGGAAAATATAAAATAATATGTAAAGTCAGAAGTGGGAAAAGTATTACCAATTATGGGGAAAGAAAGGTTACTATCTTTCAGGGTCTCCTTATCATCATGAGAAGCTACCTGATATAGTGAATAAATACTGAACTTGGAATCATAATGACCTGGGTTCAAATCTTGCCTCTGATACTCATTAATGGTGTGATGTGGGCAAGTTACTTAACCTTCTGAGTCTCTGTTTCATCCCTTGTAAAATGGGGGTAATAATACTAATGGTACTTTGGTCACAGGATTTTGTGAGGCAAAACATAGTAGTTTATATCAAATACTTGGCAAATTTTAAAGCACTTTGTATATGTTAGTTATTATTTTTGTTCAGTTGGCTTTAGTCATGTCTGACTCTTTGTGACCCTATCTGGGATTTTCTTGGCAAAAAAAAATGGTTGGCCATTTCCTTCTCTAGCTCACTTTATAGATGAGGAAACTGAGGTTCATGGGGCTAAGTGACTTGCCCAGGGATACCCGACTAGTAAGTGTCTGAGGCCAGATTTGAACCCAGGAAGATGTCTTCCTAACTCCAGGCCTGGCATTCTATCCACTGAGCCACTTTGCTGTCCCATCATTATTATTAGAGCCAAGTATATTGATGTACAAATTGAGCTGAGGTTATACTCTGTCAAGAGAATGAATTACATCTGTCCTTCCTGATGAGCTCTGTTGGACCCAATAACTTTGGGTAGATTTATTCATCTTTCCTTCTAGTTAGGTAAACTAATCAGAACTACAGGATTACATTTTTGGTGACTAGAGGTTCAGAATAGTAGTGAAAGGAAGACTTTGGCAAAAACTGGGAAGACTCTAGGTTGGCACTGGAGAAAAGTGAGACCTTAACTTGCCAGGACATGTTTAAATTTAAGAATTTCCATTTTCCTCTCCGCCTTTTGCCTTGTGATTCAGGTGAAAGGTCTGCAGACCAGAAAAGAAGCCTAGAACTAGCCAAGTCATTAAATGAAGGCTCCATTTGGACTTTTTGAATGTTTTAAAAAAAATAAAATCCAAATCCCCTTCAGAGCTTCTCTTTCCCAAAGGCAGAGAAACCAAAGCCATAGACTGAAAAACTGAACACCTGCTCACTCTGTGGAGCAGAAGGATCCTCAGAGTAGTGACCTGGCACATTCTTCTACCACGTCTGTAGAGGAATTGGGATTTGCTCATGGTGGACTATGCCTTGGCTGGAAATAAAATTGTAAAATGCCTGGAAAATGTTTCAGTTGTCAACTTAAGTAGAGCAGGACCATCTCCAAGACGTGATTTCTATAGCATCTCATTTTCTGCACTGTGGACTTGGGAATGTTGAACGAAAACCCTTTGAGAACAGTTTGTGTATCTCCTGTCAGTTAGTGTCTGATGCCCCAGAACCCTATACAGCCTATACCTCTATTATTGATGAAAAGTAAGATAAATTAAGTGATTTGCCCAAAAATCACATAAGGGCCAGCTAGATGGCAGAGTGGATAGAGCACCAGGCCTGGAATAAGAAACATTCATCTTTCTGAGCTTAAATCTGACCTCAGACACTTACTAGCTAGGTGACCCAGGGTAAGTCACTTAACCCTATTTGCTTCGGTTTCCTCATCTACACCATGATCTGGAGAAGGAAATGGCAAACCACTCCAGTATCTTTGCCAAGGAAACCCCAAATGGGGTCACAAAGAGCCAATAGGATTGCAATGACTGAACAATAAAAAGTTACACAATGGCAGCCAAAACTTGAACCCAGCTCCTCCGACTTCATTCCAGATCCCTTTCCACTGCATCTGCATTGCTACAAGACTTCCTTGGCATGGAGGTTGATAACAGATTCTCAAAGGAAATGTTGATGGTGTGTTAGCTCTGGCATAACCTACTAAAGATTTCAGATCCAGGCCCAGTGTTAGACTGTTCACCCTCATCCAAAGATCAGCTTAAGGAGGTTCATAGAGCTTTATCACTAGACAGGAAGTAATGAAGTGATTTTTTTTTCAGCCACAGAACCTCGAAACTGCCTACAGTGTATTGACTATCATGTTCTGCCTCCATGGCATTGTGCCCAAACATGAAATCACAGGTCCTTGAACTACTTAAAGTCTATCTACATCCATTTGTATATGTGCGTTTGTCTCTATGCATATACACACATATTATCTTTTTTTAAAAACAGTTTAAATCATATTTTATTTTCAAGCAAAAATAAGCTTTCTCTCTTCCTTCCTTCACTTCCCTTCCCCTCCTTTTATCCCAATGAGAAAACAAGAGAAAGAAAATTACTCATTGGCCATGTCTTTTAAAAGAAAAATGTGTTCAGGCTGCACTCTGAGTTCATTACCTCTCTGTCAGTAGGGCATGTTTCATCAGAAGTCCTCAGGAATTGTGGTTGGTCTTTGTGTTGATCAGTTCTCAGGTTTTCTTAGGATAAAAGAATTTCTAGGGAAATATACATATGTTTGCCTTTATTTTGTTTTGTTTTGATAAATGCTTACCCTCTGTCTGAGAATTGATACTATGTATCCCCTCCAAGGCAGAAGGGCCTTAAGGGCTAAGGGTTAAGTGACTCCCCCAAGGTCACACAGCAAAGAAATATCTAGGGTCAAATTTGAACCCAGGACCTCCCATCTCTAGGCCTGGTTCTTAATACATTGAACTATCTACCTATCTTCCCCTTATTTTATTTTAATCAACCAACATCCACCTTCTTACCTACCTACCTCGACAATCTCCCCCACCCTAGGAGAACACACAAAAACAAAATCCATCACACACAATCAAACAAATCTCCACATTCATATACAGGCGTATTTTCAGCTCACTGAACATACACCTACATAGACCCCCTTTTTTAAAATATTTGTGCCCAGGTAGATTAAAACCTATGGGCTCTTGGCTAAAAAGGCAAGTGTGCCAGCCTGCATATCTTTGGCTGAAAGTTTTGGTGGTGACACAGCCTGTGCCATTTTTGTAGGCAATTAGTGTATCAATCAGCCAAGTAATATTCTATTTATTTATTTTGCTTTAGCAGTGGCAGGAGCGATCTTTGAAGTGCAGGAGCTTGTGCTGGGGAGGATATTTTGACTGATACTTTGCATATTTTGAAACCCAAGTTGTTACATTTAAAATTATACACATTGTGAACACCCAGCTTCAAACGAGGGGGAAGAAAAAGCATTCCTTCCTGTCAGAACCTTTTCACTCTGTCTGTCATATAACCCAACTAAAAATAAACTGCAGGCACATAGAACTGGCAGCCATCAGTTTGGAACAAGTTAAGTTCTCTTAACTGCCGGGCCTGTCTCCTGCCTTTTCCAAATCACAAATCAACCCTCTTGCAACCTGGACCTCAATCAGATACAGAGAGGATACATGCACAGGGGCGCTGCCGAATGAGAAATACCAGCCTGGTGGAGTAGCAAAAGCACCAAACTAGAAGCGGGAAGATCTGGGTTTTAGTCCTGGCTCCAACACTAATCTGCTGTGTTAACCTTTGGGTGACTCATTTGACCCCCGTGGGGATCCGTTTGTTCATCTGTTAAAGGAGATTGATACTTGCTCTACCTACTTTGCAGGGTTGTGTGATGAAAGGGAAAGGGAATGAGTATTTATATAGTGCCTACTGTGTGCCAGGCACTGTGCTAAACCACCCTTCAAGGGTAGGTGCCATTATCATCTCCCTTTTACAGTTGAAGAAACAAAATTAAATGTTAAGTGACTTGCCCAAGGTCACATACCTAATAAGCCTCTGAGGCCAGATTTCAACTCTAGCTTCTATCCACTGTGCCGCTTACACTTGCCTTTATAAGCCCAAAACATAATATAAATGTAAACTGTTGTCATCATGAAGTCCTTTCCCAATCTTTTTTTTAAAAAATAGCCCATTATAGGAGATGCCAAGAATAACTCAGTCAGGAATTTAAATAGTACTGGAAAGGGCCAGCTTCGGTTTGTCAAAGCATTTTACTATCCTTCATTGTCTCTAGGGTGGTAGATGTTTATTTAAAAAAAAAAAAGCTTAAGATGAGGTTTTTGCAATAGACTTAAGCCCTGGAGGCTATCTTCCTCATTTTATAGATGAGAAAACTGAGCCCAAGAGAGATGAAATTATTTGTCCAGTCACACAGGAAATACAATCGTCCAAACTGGCATTTGAACCCAAATCCTCTGACTCCCAGCCAGTGGTCTTTCCACTATAATATGTCACCTTTTGTTTGGTTTGGCATTTTGGGTAGAGGGCAGGAGGCAAGAAGCCATGAGAACTAAGGGTAGCCATGTTGAAGACTTGTAATCGTCTCAAATGAAATGTTCTTCAGGAGTAGCCACAGATCTCATCTCTACTGTCATGACAAAGTGAATAATAGAAGTTGTCGTCTGAAGTTTTCCTCTTCCTATCTCTCTCCATTCCTGTCCCCCACAAATAACCTTAAAATTGCTTTTTTCTTAACCATCCAGATAATTGGTTCTGATCTTCATTCTGGCAGTAAAGACAGACAGTAAAGCTTCTCAGACAACATAATTTGTGCCTCTATACAAAAAAGGACTCCACTGGAACACAGATCAATATATCACAAATTTCGATATGCCACGCTTTGAATTGAGTCCTTTGGAACATAACTACATACAGTAATAATCTGACATAACCTGGTTTTATAACCGTTTGTAACTTATATTGTAAAACAGGTGTTAGCTGTCTCTTCTGATCCCTTTCTTATAAAGGGTTTCCACTTTACTATTTAGACTGCAAGTCCAGGCATTTGTCTGACATTGGCTTCATCCTAGACGGAAGAGGAAAAAAGCAAAAGCGGGGATAAGGGCATAGTCTTCCTAAAAATAGACAATATTCCCTTAAAACGTAGGGAATTATTGTAAAACCAGCGGGCACTAACTAGGTGCCAGTGATGGCATTTCCATCATGCATTGTGTGTTTTTAGTGGTCACCACTGCTTTTGAAAACAAATTTGAAACCCATTCGTGTGTCTTAAGAAACATTAAATATTTCACTCTGCAGTTTATGGAATCATTTTCTCTATGTTTGATTGAACTTCTACAAATTTCCCTCTCTGATCTCCTGATCAAATGGCAAGGCTACCGTCTTTTGAAAACAGTTACTGCAGTTCAGCAGCTGAAATTGATTTTAAACCTTTGGCATTTTTCAGTGCGGATTACTGCAGGAGAGAGACCTCCCTGCAGTACCCCAGGCTCGTATGCAGTGCTGGGAGGGCTGCAGTTGTGGCCAATATTTGAGACGTAAACTAAGCTTCCCAAATGTACCCTGGGACTTGATTTTGAAGGGACCGAAAGATTAAAAAAGCCCTCCCAGCCCAGTGAAGAAATGCCTATTAACTAACCTACTCAGCCATCTAGACCACGGAAAGGTCTGTTCGAAACACCAGACAGCCGTCTTCACTGTCTCGGGAGAGCTGGAGTCCTCCTTACTGCTATCTGTGGATTGCTAGCAGTGAGGGACGATTATTTTTTAACCGAGTTGGGGTTAGTGTGGTTGCTATTAAAGTGTTTTTATTACTGAATGTTGTTGAGTTTTAGGGTGGGCTTTTTTTTTTCCTTTGGCAAACTGCTGTATCATACACCTCATTTGCCATCAGCCTGTGTTCCCTTTTTTCCATGAAAACAACAGTACAGAACAAAGCCTCACTTTTAAAAATGCCATGATATTTTGCCACCGTTATGAAAATCTGTCAGCGCCGTATCTAATCTTCTGGTACAGAGAATATCAAAACAAGCACAATTGAAGGGATTGTACTTCTGTTAATACAAAAATGTCAGTTTCACAGCCTCAGAACCAGCCGCCTTCAGCCTACCTTGGAATGAAAAAAAATAAAGTTTCTTTTCTCCCCCTCCCTGCTTTTACTCTTCCCTAGGCCTGACCTTCATAAGAAGACCCAGAGTAAACACCGCCTTGCTGAAATCTTGCGTTCAGAATACTCAAGTGGGATGGAAGCTGGCGACGCCAAGGTCAAAAAGCAAAACAAACATGGAAAACCCAGCAACCACGCACTGCAGAGCTGAGTTGGAGCTCCCAACCTTTGCTGTAGGGAGGGAAGAAAAGAAAATCTGGCTCTGGGAAACACTGAAAAAGCCCCTGAAGACATCCTGTATGGGCCAGTGAGACTTAGCTATGACTTCTCAAAAACTGCCTCTGTAGATGGGACAGAGCCTCAAGGTGCATCTTGGAAGCTCTGAATTGGTAACTGTCCAATTTTTGTCAAAGGAACCTTATAAAAAATAAGCAGGTTCCTCTTTTCCTGCATACCAAATTTCAAAACATTATAATTTTACTGACTCTTTCATGAGTGGAGCCTAGATAGAAACCAAGGGAAGTAACATCACAACCACAATTAGCTAATTCGTTGATATCTCCATTCATTCCATTGCTACTGAAAGTTGATCAGGCCTTTAAATGAGCAAGTTATAAAAAGAAAGTCAAAAGAACTCCCCATCCTGAGTCATTGGACACAGTTGGATGTGCTATACATTAAAAGCCTACTGTGGCACCAGCTAGCCCCTGAAATGTATTAACCCTGTTGTCACATACCAGCATCTTAGCAAAGTTCCACTGTTTTATTTTTGTACTATTTGATGCCTTCAGTCTTATTTGTAAAGCACAGCTTGTGACATGAAGAGTAGCTGTGTGACCTTGGGCAAAGCAGACCCTTTTCTGGACCTCAATTTCCCTATCCATAAAGTGAAGGGGCAGGATTTGTTGATTTCTAAGGTCTCTTCCAGTTGTTAAAATATAATTCTGTGAAATGGGTGTATATAAGAAATGTTATTTATAAAAACTCCCTTCCCCAATGCATGAGACTGAATCATTTTGTAAAACGAATCAGAAATACAGTGTTGTGGCAATACCCTGAGCGTCCCTATTTTCTCTAAATATTTTGCTCTAAATACAGTGTCTCTTCTATACTCCTTGCCTTATTCACTCTTCAGTGTTCCTCAGAAAAGGCATTGTTTCAGGGCTAATTGATTTACTGTTCTCTATTTACCGATTGCCTTTGAAGTCAAAAGGCACCAGTGCCCCTGTGTTTTTCTTCCCAGTAAAACCCACAGGGTTCCACTAGAGCCCTGGTTTTCTTTGTGTTGTGACCTGGGGCACCGCTTCCCCATTGGGTCTGGCTGCAGGGCTTGAGAGAGTCCCTTTCTCCCCTTGAGGAGTATTGATTTCCCAATAAATGTAATATCTAGAGACAGGAAATTCTAGAAAGGGTTAAACATCTCAGCGGTTTCCTTCATGTTGAAGAGCTCTCGGCAGCAACTTGACTTGGGCATTTCCTGGCCATCCTCCTCTGTGATTTCTCAGTGACCATGTCTAGATTTTCTGTGACAAAATTCTGAGATATTCCCGAGGAAATAGCAGCCTTGAATTCACTAACTGACCAGGAGAATACTGTAAGCTTTGAGAAGATTCACATTCACCAAGCGATAAAGGAGAAAGGGATAGTGGGCAATCAGACTCAAGGCAAATGTCATCTAGAATTCCACAATAGAAATGACTCAGAGTGTGAGAGGTAGAGTATGAGCCTAGTAAAAACCGATCTTCTGCATGGTGAAAAATGTGACCTTCTCAGAGTCAGCTGTCACATCTGAATTAATAGGGACCCTTGGTAAAATTTATAGCAAGAATAATAGTAATAATAACAATAATAATAAAAACCCTGCAGCACATGTCAAAATGACTTTGGGCAAATCCGCCACCCTCTTTTATTTTGATGCTTAATAGTTCAAATGATTTGGATGAGAAAAGAAGGGATCAAACTTTTTATAGACAAAACCCAGCTGTGTGGGAAATAGGATTAATGCCAGCGATTGGGGGTGATCAAAGGCAAAAACCTACGTATTTTTTCAAGGATTCATTCCATTAAAGGATGAATAATCATAAGATTATTCCACATTCCTGGAGTAAAAAAAGCCATAACTATGCAAAAGATATATGTGTATGTCATCATGTGTGTACATCTATATCTTCAAGCTACAAACCTCAATCTACTTTGCTAATAATGGCCTAAATGTTTCATCTCACATTAAGATGATGTCTGGGCATCTTTCTGAGCAGAATCAATATCTTACCCCCCAGTTAATAAAGAAACAAGGATTTAGCAGATTTAAGGTTAATATTATCTAAGTTGAGATAACCTTAAAAATAAATCTTTCTCTTATTATAGCTCATGAAAGATTATACATTTCAGGCATCAATTAGGCAAAGCCTTTGCCTAATTCCACTGTACATATTCTAATTTGGGGTGTATTTTTAATCATCTCTTTTCTCATTTCCCAAATTTGTCTCTATCATTCTCTGCTGTGCTCCAGTTTCTCATATTTAAAGACTCACAAAAGTTGGGCGTTTAAGGAACTGTTACAACCTACAGTTCTTTTCCCTGGAGGATTGTATAGAATTCCTTTCCTGGTTCCCAAACATCTTCGTATTTGCAGCCCCTAATGGTTGCAAATCTTCAGAAAGGACCCTCATTTCTCATTCAGTGAAGGGCAAAGAACCTTTGGCAAAATAGGTGCCTGTGTGTGATCTAATTAAGTCAGTGCTGATGTAATGCAAACATCGACTTCCATTCCTATAGAACCCAAGTTCAGGCTAAACCTCAGCAAAAGAAAAAATTCTACAAAGCCCTGTGGGTTCCTTTGAATTTTTTTAGGAAGCTAATGGAAAGGATGAAGGAGAGCCAGTTAGTCAGGTGAGTGGAAAATGGCTAATATCCCAGCTTTCCAGGTTTTAGTTTCTTTACATTTAGTCCATGAAAATCACTAAGATTCCAATGTTATTTCTCAGTGATAGAGAAATGAGACTTCCCTTTCCTCATCCACTAAAAAGAAAACAAATGATATTTGGTTTCCAGTTGTTTTGGAGATATTATATCATATTCCTTCTCCAAAGAGAGCCTTACTCCCTCTAGCAAAATTCCCTTTTAAGATCCTTGCAACTTGTCTGCTGTTGCTTTGGGGATGTAGGGGAGGATTTAGGGCTAGGCCATTTAAAGTCAGTTTAACTGGTGACAGTTTGGAGCAACTTTAAAGTCCATTTGACTTTCCTCCAAAATGTCCACAGGAGCTTTTCTAGCATAGATTGTTTCTAGCAGAGGATTCAAACTTCCTTTAAACTTTGCATCTTCCCTGCGAGGGACTCCAAGGTGTGTGTCTCTGGGGGTGTCTGCGTGTGTTGTAAGGAGAGGACTGGGGAGAAGGTGGACCTTTTCAGGAGCTTTCTTTTTGCAAGGCCTGCTTCAAAGGCCAGCACCAGGGTCCAGAACCAAGAAACCAAAGTGAATCTTTTAAATAGATGAAAGTAAAATACCTGCTTTTTACCATAAAGGTTGTAAAGTTATTGCAGATAGGAACTGGCAGGACAATTTTAAATATTGTAATTATAAACTTGTCGGGAAGCCTTGTTCTTCATTAATGTAAGATATGAAATCGCCTCTAAGGTACAAGGACAATTAAATAGTTGAGAATATGTCTGTGATTTACACTGCTGCTGTGTAAATGTAAAGATGGTTGCTCTATTCTATCTCCTTCACTTTCACAAAATGAAAAGCACACCAGTGCAAGTTGTCCTTTGATAGATTTTTAATATGATTTTAAAGAGTTTTGTTTGGTCTCATTCTTATTCAATGAGATTAATTTAAAGCACTTATCCCCTGGGTTTAAGTCAATCCATGTAGGATTTGGACAGGGTTTGTTGCATGGGGGGGTTTTGTTTGCAGGAGGCTATGAGAGACTCCTTTCCCACTTCATTAACCCTGAGTTGGGGACAATCCCCCCATCGCCCCCCACCACATCCAGAGCCGGGGATTTACCAACCCCCATTCACATGCAAAAGAAGCCCAATGCAAAGGGGCTGTCTTGACTTAATTAGCTGCTGTGCATTTTGCAAAATTATAATAATACCCTCACCATACTAGGGAAGAAAGAGAGGTGTGTGTGTGTGTGTGTGTGTGTGTTGGATGGAGTGGGGGTAGGAAACAGTTGCAGACCAGGAGCTGGCTCTGGTTTTAATGAGGGTCTGTAGACTACAGTTTTCCCCCACCCCTCACTCCCCTCCAAAGCAGTTTTTCATCTCCCAGATCTTTCCTGTCAACAAAACTGGAAGGGTCTCTGGTTATTGTTCCGCTGAAAGGCGATTCCCAGCCCTGGATGTTTCTCCTTTCTTAGTCGGCTGCCTTCCCCCACCCTTAGCATTTTGAGGGTCAGGGCGGCTGCAGGTTGAATGCTGGACAGTGGATGGGGAGAAGGAAGGGGGGGGGCGGTCCACGGAGCACCTGCTACCTCCCCAGAGATGAGAATGATTTCCCCCTGAATGTGGGCACAGCCTGGAGTCTGGCTCAGGGTTTAAATCCAGCCCCCTTGGGATCCTGGCGTTAGGGTGAGGCAGAAGCTAGCGGGGAGGGCCAGAAAGAATTGCCGCCCTTCCCTTTTATCCCAAACCTGATCCCAAGGGCAAATGGAAAGTGTGAAGGGAGCCGACTCGGTGGAGCATTGCTAAGGTGCGTCAGGTTTAGTGGAAGCGAGCTGGAGATCTCGCTATGAATTCCCGCAGGCAGCTGGAAGACGCTAGACTGAGGCAGGGCTAGGAATAGAGCTCAGCCTTCTTGGTCCCCAGGCCCAGCGCGGCTCCACCCGCGGGCTGACAAGTTAGGCCAGGACCGGGAGGGGAGTGACCCGGACGGGGAGGGGTTGATAGTGGGCAACGGGTGCTGGGGTGGGGGGAGAGTGGGCTCCGCCTCGGCGCCCATCTGTCGTTCCCCGCGCCCGTCGGGTCCCGGTCACCAGCTGCCGGCGCATGGTCCGGGACAGATGAGCTCACTTAGGGAGGGCGGATAGCAGCCCAGCCCGCTGCAGAGCGAGCGCCCGGACAGTGACCCCCTTCTCTACAAGTCGCCCCGTACCCCTCCCTCCGCCCCCTCCTCTCCCAGCCTTGGTCCCCTGGAACTCTCCTTCTTGGGATGAGGGCCCCAAATACCGGCTATGGCAGGAAAAGAAAGCAATCCAGGACTGACCAGGATAGGAGGTTGTATGGGGAAGAAATCAGGTGAATGGATCGAAGGAGAAAAGAAGGGGGAAAGGAAAGGAGGACGGGAAAAAAGGAAAAGGGCCAAGAAAATTGGGAAATGGAGGGAAAAAACGGAAATGAAGAAAATGCTTTGTTGGTTGGGGGGGTGGGGTGGGGGGCGGAGGCCAACCTGTAAAGAGCTGGCCAGCAAAGGGCTGGAGGAGCAGAGTACTAGGCAAAGAGGAGGACAGCGTGCACGGGAGCAGGCTGGTGCATTTGTAAGAAGTTTATTTCGACATTTAAAAAAGAGAGAGCGCGCGAGCCCAACGGACCTGGCTGGCCCAGGGGCCCGGGCTGGAGGTTGGGGGCTGCAGAAGCAAGTCTTCTTGGCCCCTTCCTGCCACGCCCGGGAGCGGGGAGGCGCAGGCTACAGACTCACAAATTCACGGACACGGTCACGGGCTCATGGGTCACGAATAAATAACTTCATATACACTTTACACGCGGTATATACAGCTCGGCCCGGCCCGGTCAGCCTCTCCTCTGGGCCCGGCCGGAGCTCCCGATGGGGGAAAGGGAGAAGAGAGGGAAGGGGGGCTTCACTGTACAAGCAGCAGTTCGCGTTTTCCTCCCTGCCCTCCCCACTCTGCGGGGTGCGGGGAGGGAGGGGCAAATATACAGCAGGAGGCCTGGAGCAAAGGGAATGGGTCAGAGCAAGCAGCTCAGGGTTCCTTCATCCACCCACCCACCCAAGCTGGGGGAAAGGCAGGGGGAGGAGGCGCCTTATGGGTCATATTCCCGGGAGATTTAGGAGCACATTGGGAGGGAGTAGAATGGGGGGGGGGGCGGCAGGAGAAATGTATGCACAGAGCCAGATACAACCCGGCTAGGGCACACTGACCCCAATCTTCAGCTGGTTTGAGTGAAGCAGGGCGGCTGAGAGAGTTGGGGATGGAGTGGGAATCAGCCACTGGCCATCTCTTGGAGTATTGACCCTTGGCCCTTTGTGGGGAGCTGTTCTGGAGCGATGAGGGGACTGGGAGAGTTTATGCTCTTGGCAGGGAGGATTTTCAACACACACCTCCAAGACAGGGCTCTGGGTGAAGGATGTCTCCCCTCCGGGCGCGCAGCGAAATCTGTTCTCCCTTGCCTCCTCACTCTCCGTATCAATGAACTGGGGTGAGGGTTGGAGCTGCGCAGCCCACGCGGAGAGGGAGGACTAGCGCCCGGGGTGGCTAAGGCTGGGGACTGAGGCTCACCGGGGCTGTGCCGCTCGCGGGAGAACGCCCGCGAGTGGGGGCAGAGGCGGGGGCGGCTCGCTGGCTCCCTGGAGTCCGTGGATAAGGATGCGGGGCACCAGAGGTCTCTGCAGAGCGGGTGGAGGAGCGCTGGGGCCCCGGTACAAATAGAGGGCTGCGCCAGGGTCCAGATTGGAAACCAGACTCTGCGGATAGAAATAAGGCGACGGGAACATCCGTTGCAGTGCTGAATAATTGCCTGCTTCTGCCAGCAGCTCCAAACCCACAGCCGTCTGCCGCTTCCATTTGGTTCTGGGGATGGAAATAGAGACAGCGTCGGATAAGGGAAGTAGGAGCCTAGACGCCAACTCTTCGATCCTGCTCAAACAACCCCAACTATCCCGGTCCAAATTAGAAGCTGACGGTGGAGATGGATCGGGTTATAGGCCCAATGAATTCAATTGAGCTCTCATTAGGAGAGGAGCTGGAGTAGGGGAGCAGAGGAGGTGTTGACCAAGGGTACGAAAGAGAGGGAAAGAAGCAATAAAAAAGGGAGCTGAGAGAGGAGCTGAGAGACAGGGAAAGGTCAGGAAAGGAGGAAGAATTCGGGGTCTGATAACGGGATTCCCTGCTCTTAGTTGGCTGCCCGGAAAGACAGAGGGAGAACAGGAGGGAGAGAGCGGTGGAAGGGCCAAGCAGAGGACAACCCGTTTATTACAGCCTCCTGTTCTGATGGACTTGCTCCTAAACAGCAGAGCAGACATATTTACAAGAATGATGATAATGATGATGGCAATGGTGATGATGCAAATAATCATAGGACCCGAATGAACAAAAGCAAAACTAATTCCCAGGAGCCTCCTGCTTCAGTTTAATGCCATCCTCTGAGACCCACAGTTACTTTAGAGAGGGGTCATGAGGGATGAAGAACAGAGCAGCTCCATTGCCTGATTTCCAACCCTCTCCAAATCAGGGGTTTGGAGTGTCCATCCTGGCCTGCCACCCCTGTGACTAAGGGGAAGTAGGCTGGAGAAGGAGATGTGAGACAGGAGCCCAGTATCTTCACCTTCAACCAGGACCAACGATCCTGGGGAGTATGAGGTTTGAGGCAGATTTGGCACCAAAGATTTGGGAGTCGAAGAGTTAGAAGCTCAGAATTGACCAGGGGAACTCATTGCCTACTTGTCCTCCCTGGGTAGTGGAAGTAGATGGAGGTAGGGAATGAGAATCTGCTAGCCCCAAGTCTCCTAACAAAGGCAAGGATTTCTTAAGTCCTGAAAATCTGGTCAGAGAGTGAATTCAAGTTTGTGGGTGGTGAGTTGGGGGTGCCCTCTGTGACAGAGCTGAGCCCTGGGGTCACAGCACCATCCCTAGATCTATCTGTTTGTGGGTCCCGTGGTCTGGGGCTCCAGCAGCACCAACCCAATTTCCCTCTCTGAATTATTCATCATCATCATAATTGTGTAATTACTGTAACCGCCCTTAATTATTGATGCCTGGAGCAGTAATCGGTATTTATTATTAATAGGTCGATGTGTTATTTGCGTGTTTAAGGAAATCGCTTTTCGGCTGAGACTGAGGGTGACACTGGGAATGTCTTCAACTCTTAGGTCGTCTGTAACTCTGCCCCCACCCCCCATACAGATTTGGGTTCACACCTTTTTCTCAGGAGCTGTGTGTGTGTGTGTGTGTGTCCTTCACAGTGTGGTTGGTGGGTACCTAAGGACAGTGCTGAATTCTCTTCTTTGGGAAAACAGACCTAGCCAGGTAGTGCATTATCCACCAGTGCACAACCGGAAGCTAGGATAGGAGTCCAGGCCTTAAAATCAGACCAGAATTTTGGCTCCATCTCTTCCTAGACCCTTGTAGAAGACCCACTTCCAACTGACCCGCCTCTGCCTCTGTTCTCTGTGTTGCTCTCAGTCTTGATTCCTGTTCTGACCTCTGTTTATCTCTTCTCTCTAATCTGGGTTTACCTTCGGCCTGCTCTCTATCCCTACTATGCCACTGGGGATGGGCAGCTCACTAATTTTCACCCCAGGATCAGGAGCTAGGGTCAGAGAGGTCAACCTACAGACCCTCCCAACACTGAAAACTCTAATTCCTGTGTGACTGAGGAAGAGGTGCTGGCACCTTGGCACAGCAGAAGTGGTTGCTGAGTGCTATCTAGAGACTGAGGGTCAGATTGAGGGTGAAGAGAAGAATAGGCAGAGTAGGAGATGGGACTGGGAGGAGAGCATGATGGTGCCGTGTGTGTGATATGTGTTGCCTGTCTTTGGGGTGTTGGTGCAACTCTTCTGTTGTGTTTAATCCGTGTGTGTGTGTGTGGGGGGGGTGATGTCTGGTCTCTAAGACCTCAGAGTTCTCAGTTCAGGTCCTGGCCTTTTGGCATATTAGTCAGAGAACCCCAGATCTGAAGCTAGAAGTGTGGAGCCTGAGCGGTGTGTTCGCGTGGTTTTGTCTATGGGCCTGCACATAATGATGGGATATGGAGCCTGTGTGGTGTAAGTTTTGTCTCTGGGTTGCAGTGGATTGATGAGGGGTGGGTTGTAGTCAAGTAGTGGCTTTCAGAGCAGCCTCCCCCAAACCAGGCCCTGGAGGTCTTCTGGCCAGTGCCCCGTTGAGAGCCTCCAGTCACCTCACCTGCGATTCTGGTACCAGGTCTTGACCTGCGTGTCAGTGAGGTTGAGCGACGCGGCCAGCTCCATGCGATCCTGCACGCTCAAGTATTTCTGCCGCTCGAAGCTGCGCTCCAGCTGCGCCAACTGATGGTCCGTAAAGGCAGTGCGAGCTTTACGTGGCTTCTTCAGGCGCACCGGGGGGCTGTCCCGGGAGCTGGAAATTTCTCGGTCGCCTTCTTCTTTCACTGAGGAAGACAATCGGGGAGGTTAAGACAAGATCTACACGTTCTGACAATTAGTTACTCAGCTTGCCGTCCTTTTTCGGGAAACTCGCGCAAAACTAGCCCAGAATAAGCAACCCGAACCCCGCAGCCCAGCCGCCTTCCGGCTGTTTGGGAGAATTTCAGAAGTTATTGATTTGTTTGTTTTCAAATGCAACTTCAATTGCTTGTTTTCCTTTAAGAAAGTCTGGATTGATCCCCTACTCTTCTACCTAGGAATATCTGCATTACAGTTTCCAGAACGAACAAAGGTAGAAAAAGACGAGCTGGAAGCTCTCGGAAAGAAAAAGGAACCAAATCTTGGGGAAAAGTTCTTCACAACTTTTTGCTTTCAGCGACCTCCACGTTCTTCCTTTCTTTCTACTGCCCTGCGGAGTGGGTCTTTGCGTGTGAATAGAAGGGAGAGTCAGTCTCTAGAGCACGATCCCTCCACTCTGTTCCCCTGATTCTCCAGCTCGGAGCTGGGGATGGATGGGGGTAAATTAGGCAAAGGACAAGACCTCAAGTAGGGAGAGTGAAGAAAAAAAAAACAAACAAACCCTGAAATGAAACAGATGTGCTTGTGAACTCACAACCCGAATGTTCTCTTTCCAGCCAAGCCGGGCGACCGCAGGATCGGCTGTGCCTCGAAGGGTCAGGGAAGCGCAACATTCTCCCTCCTTCCCACCCCCCAGGGGGAAAAGGATCATAGGATCATCTGCATAAAGGGCTGGGTGATGCCAAATTAAATGGAGAATCAGAAAACAGGGCCGAATCCTCAAGGACGAATTTTTCCTAATTCTGTGTAAGATCAAATCCTGCTCACAAGTCCATCCCCTACAGCAGCATACACAGAGGTCTCTGTATTTGTCAGTCACATATTACACCACATGCAAATGATATATTGAAAAACATTATGTACTCTGAGGTTTGAGCTAAGAAAAATGGACAGCTATCACATCAAAGGGGAGATTAATGATTAGCTACATAGATTTTTAGTTTGGTGCATACAAATACATAGTTTCGGAAGGCGTTTATAGAACAAGATATTATAGCTGAAAGGACCTTAGAGACCATCTAGTGAAACCCCCTTGTTCTACTGATAAGTAAACTGAGGTTGGACACTAATAAGTAACTATTTGTATTATTTAAATATATATACGCATGTAGTTTAGAAATATTTGGCTACAAATAAGCACTCATTTTACACAAATATATTGGATAGAAACATATAACATGTATATTATGTGTGTCTGTATAATATCCCAGAAGCAGAGTGATATTTATGGCATTAGGAAGCATATTGGTATAAAAATATGGTTTGTGGGAATGTCTATGGTATAGTACCCACAAACACTTATCTCTTTCCTGTCTTCTCAAGTGTGCTGGCTTTCAGACATTTCATTGCTTTACAAGAGGGATGCTCTACAGTGTACACTCTAAAACTGAAAGTCTGTATTCTCTCTTCCTCTCTTTCTTTCTCCTCTTCATCCCCTCTCGCTTCCTTTGTCTCTCATTGCCTCTCTCCTTCTCCCCTAAAGCGATTAAGTAACCAAAACGGTTCCTTTCCATAAATTGACGGGGAAGGTAGAGGAACAACATCCCTGTGTTCAGTCCTTTACGCTGAATTTCATTGTGATCTGCTTTAGTAGTGACAGGGCTTGAGCGGAATAAGAGTTGATTTCTCTCTGTAGGGAACAATAATCCGGTTAATTGAGCCGCTAGGGAGAGAAACTCCTCAACTGGAAAGGCAGCGGCTTCCAGCCCAGGAGAGAGCGGGGCTCAGCACGGACCTGAGGAAAGAGAACGCCGGGGAAAGCTAGATGAATGCCTGGGAATGAGGCTGGGAGCTGTCGAGAAAAATCTGGAAGAAAGAGGACACGTACTTTAAGCTATCCTATTTGAGAGAAGGAAATGAAGAGCTGATGCAATTTTCTGGATACTTTTAGTCCCAAACTTAATATTCCGGAGGAAGCGGGTGATTTCCACTTATCCAGATTGGCTGTCAAATCCGACGGCTGGTTGCTTCAGTTCTTCAGTGAGGTCCTCACCTAGAGGCTAGGCGAGTATGTGTGTAGTGTTACGAGGAAAAACGGGCTAAAGTTTTAGGGGGCAGTTCTCAAGGCTTCCTGCCTGCTTGGTGACTTGCAACCAGATTCGGCAAGTGTGGAAGTTGGCTGTGTAAAGGGACTCAAACTGCAGAAATTAGTCCCAAATTAGTCGCTTTCCCTTTCCTGTGTCATTTTTAAGGAATGTATACCAAGGCGCAGCAGCCTGGCCCAAACTGGAGCTGGCCTATTGTTTGGAAGCTGGGAACAGAGGAAGCCCCAGCCGAGAGGCGCTGTATTTGTCTCTACAGCTGGATCACATAGTTTTTCCCAGTAGCTTCACACAAATATCCATACCCTCGAGATCCATTTCCTCTCCTTAAAAAATTGCACTTACTTACACAGCAAGGGGGACTTACTTGTAAGGGGAAACCTCTGGAACCTCGTAATTTTTTCCTGCAGGCTGGACTACAAAGGAAATCCCTTTTAGGGTATAAACGAATTCTGTCCCCTTCGTAGACTGGGAATGCATTTTATATTATGTATTTCTTTCCATCTGCCCTTCATCCATCTCCAGAACCAGAAACTCTCTTCATTAGATAGAAACGGCCCACGCAGCCGTCACCCTTAGTTCCCTGTTTCTTTTGGTGTTTCAGTCCCCAGTATTCTTTATTTGAGCCTTCAATTCCATCCTGAGATGAACTCACAAGTACTCAATAATTTTTTAAATTGAGTATGCATATATCTATTATATATTTTACATCTGATATAAGCACAACTTCACTCCAACTAAAGAGAGTGATAATGGCATGGATATTATAATTTTCAGAATCAATTTTCATCTAAATTTGGCAAGGGTGCTAAAAAAAGGAATAAGATTAGCTAGATAATACTTCTTAGTTTAACTTTCTCACAAACATACAGAGAGAGACAGAGACAGAGAGAGACAGAGAGACAGAGAGAGAGAATAGGGGGTTTTGTCTTCACTCTGAAGTCTGGAGTTGGCTATAAACTTCTGCATTCAGGTCAGGTCCCTTTCTCTAAGGCCAGGCTTACTCCTCTGAAAACAGTTCCTTGGCAAGAGTAGAGCTGGGCATAGCACAAAAACGAAAGCTTTTCCTGATTGTTACTCACATTCCTTGAGACTCCCTGCTTGGCAGCTCTTACTTAACTTTATTTCTTAGCTCCTCTAAACCCCTGTTTACACATCCCAGCCCCAGAGGAATTGTCTGGTGATTCTTCCTGGGGAAGGAACTTGGGAAAGGGTAGATTGGAGAGTTTATCTTGATAGGGGGTTCTACACCATATAACATGATTTCTTAAAAAACAAACGCGTTCCTCTTCCCCCCCTCCCCCAAAGCCTTGGGTCCAAGGGTGAACACATCTTTATGGATTTGCAAGCTTTTAGGAGAGATTGAGGAAGGAGCACAGATATATGGACTCCGGGGAAAATAAAGGGAACTTTAAAAGGAAATTCCATCCTGAAGAAAGGGATACTGAAATTGATTCTGAAGTGAAATGGGAGCTCCGTGCCGCCCACACTTTCAGCACAGTTACCAGCGGGAAAGGGACACAGATCCTTCTCTGCAGATATTTCTTTCTGAGGCTTCTTTTGCCGTTTTCCAGGGTTTTGTAGAAAGAAACCAATGTTTCTTGCAGGAGCCCAGGTAGTTGAAAGGTAATGAAGATGAGGAGGGGAAACCATCATAAGGGACTTTCTCTTATTCCTTTCTCTCTGCTCTTACTCTTATTTTCCTTGCCACTCAGCTCCCGGTGAGGTAAAAAGGAAGAATAAATTAATTGAGACAAGAACGAAAGTTATGAGACTGCCTTAGGAAGAAGCCAAATGGAAGGGAGATGAGATGATTAAAGACAAGCCGAAAAACCGTGTTTCTCCAAGGCCCCTGAATTCAAAGTTCAGGTCCTATTATAATCAAATTCAGTTTAAAAAAAAAAAAGCTACCTTGTTCTTTTAGGATTTCCCCCTCCTCTGGGCCCTCTGGTGCCTACTCCAGTATCAAGGTACTCCCTAACCAAACCACCCTGCTACTAATACATTTCTTTGAACTTGATGATATGGTTGGACCTTCTGTCCCCTAAAGTGACCGGACAAGTAGAGCAACTAAATGCCTATTCTTTGATGGAAATGTAGACTGAAGTCAGAGAAGCTGTGGCCTTACCTGGTCTCAGTGGAAATTCTGGTGTGGACACAGCCTACAAAAACTGCTTTCTAGTTTCACATAGGATAGTTATATCAAATTCGTATGTCCCCGGACATTCTCGTCCCGGATGCCACCTTTTTTGAGTCCTGGGAAGGGACCCAAAAACTGTCCCAGTGGGTCAAATGTCTCGGGAGGAGTACTCTTGATTGTTTCATAAGTTTGCCTCCTGCTCTGCTAAGAGATTGATCTGATTACGTTCCTTACTTTTCATTTCCCCTCAATTGGATTTTCTCGGTGGGAAAAATAGCTTCAAAAAGATGCCACTCTGTTGATCAAGTGTTTAGGCTCCTCTTTTAGGGAAATTGGAAAGGGTGCCCAGCTTGAGAACGGTTGTTTACAGGACTTTTGTGACTACAGTTCCCTCCACCCCCGTATTTTAACCTTCTCACCTCCATACTTCTTACCTTTATACTCCGAGTCTGAAGAAGAGTTGCTACCGCCTTTGTCCAGTTTATCTCTAAAGTCCTCTCCAGGCTTGGCCGAGAGGCGGCCCCCAGGCTCCTGGGCTGCTGGCTGCCCGTTGCTGGAGTAGGGTGCGCAGGCGGCCAATGGTTTGCAGTCGGCAAGTATGTCCCTGATCAAGAAGGAGGAGGTCACCGAGCGGGATTGGGACGGAGCTGACAGCTGCCCGGGCTGCAGGTGGGAATCTAAACCCTGGCCAGACCCTCCGCCCGGCCGTGGTGCTCCTGTCTCCAGACAGTCCCTTCTTGGCGAGGCAGGAGATGAGCATCCGCTGCTGCCTTCGGATCGGGGGCTCAGCTCCAGGGGTGAGCGGCAGTCCCCGATCAGGGGGTCCCCCTTGGGAAGGGCGGGGCTGCCTGCTCTGTGAGAGAGGATGGAGTCGATCCCAAATCCATTGGAGCCTTCCATAGCCAAGCCGCTTCCTTTCCTCCCCAGAACTTCCCCACCCACCCACCAACCCCAGCAGCCACCGCCCCTGCCCCTAGCTGAGGGCTGGCATGGGGCAGGCGGGCAGGGAGCTGGCGGGCACCTTGGACCAAGTTCAGCCTTGGGGGAGCCGGGGAGCTCTGGGCCAAACGCCTTTGCGCATTAGATCCACAAGGGCTCAGCGCTTCTGCAGCATCTCGAAGAGCTGCGGTGCCTGAGGGGGGGTGGTGGGAGTGTCGGGGAGGGAGAACTAGGGATAGGGAGGGAGAAAGCGTCAAGTTTGGAGGGACGGAAGGGAAAGTTTCCGGCCTACGTTTCCCTTTGACAAAAAAAGAAAAGTAAATGAAATCTAAATAAAATAAAGGTTTGTAAAAAGAAAGAAAGAATAATAAAAAGTAGTATAATCAAAGCCTTCTTCCGGATGCGCAGTTCACTGAGAGCTGATAGTCAGCACCACGGACAGCACTGTGTCCCAGGCGCCCAGGCTGCCAGCCGGTGAAGCGGAGCGCACCTGACGGCATCAGAACCTTGGACAGCAACAGAGTCCAGGACGCTATCCGCTCCACCTGGCCCACCAGCTCCTACTTCCTCGACTTCCGTAGCCTCCGGTGAACGTTTCAGCACCTTAGAAAGAAGTTCTGGCAAATCCGGGCCTCTCGACTGCTCTCCCAGATTCTCGGTGCTAGTGCGCCTCCCCCCCCTTCTTTTAAAAAATGAACTTGAGTCACTTTTTTCTTTGGCGTTCGGTTTTTTTTGGGTGTAATTTTTTTTCGATTTGTTGTTTTTTTGTGTGTTTTTTTTTAAAGGGGGGACGCGCCCACGTGTCCCAGGAGCGGTGGCGCTGATTGGTTCCGGGTGATTTTGGGGGTGATGTCACGGTTTCGCAAGAAGAAGCCTGATCCCCTTTCAGCTTGATTAAAAGAGACACTGAATTAATTACAGTCCAGACCCAACTGTTTACCGGCGATTTCCACACGGTTTGCTTTCATTAGGCCGCTGATGAAGCTTTTAATGAGGGGTGATTAGCCAAGGGGGGTAAGGGCTGGTGTGTGAGGAAATATGAAGCTGCCACCGGTGGGCTTGGGTTGTGGGGTTTTTCGGGTAAGTTTTCTCTAATCCTTTCCCACAGCCAGCCAAATCACCAGTCCGTAAAGCTTTCGTGGGCCCTTACTTATTTTCCCCTCTTTCTCTCTCTTCCCTCTCCTGTCAAAGGCAGTGTTGAGCTGTCACGGATAAGAATTCCTTTCCCAGGAAAGGGGGAGAGGGGAAGTTTTAAAAAAAGAAAATAAGTTTGTTTTCTTCACTCTCTTCCCTATTCGGCCCACAGCTATTTTTAATAGTTTCTCGTTTTATGTACTGTGCCCCTGCTCTTTCTCTCCTTTGGTGCAGTGGTAGGCAAGAGGAGTTCGGTCCTAACAAAAGCTCTTCCTTCTGTTCCGGGTGGTGGCAGGAAGGGTTTGTCCACATCCAGAAGTGGGGTTAAGTGGTAAAGAGATCCCCTACTCGGGTATTCCCGATTTCGAGGCGCTTGAGACAGACTAGGCTGAAGGAAGGAGAGAAGTCAAATAGACAAAAGAAGCGAACCGCCCCCCCACCCGCCCCCAGCTAAACCACGCTCCCCAGAGGCTGAGAGCGCTTTTGTACCTCTGAATATGAGAAACCAGAAGAGTGCGTTTCGGTGTAGCTCCGTTATAAGGCCCAGAGCCGTAGCTCAACCGAAGGACGATCTTTATACTGTATCATCGTAGGAAACGGGGTCTTTTTGGTGTGTCTCAACCTCCCCGTCATACATACTTTTCAGTTGGTTTCGAGGTGGGGGGAGGGAAAGGGGGGAGCGGCATTTGGAAACACCAAGTGTCTTCTCCCTGAGGAAACGTGACCTAAGTCCGGAGCAATGTTGAAGACAGAAGGCTGATTTGTGGCGGTTGGGGCCCTAAAGCTGTCCCCTAGACTGATATCTGAGAGACTCTGGAAGTCTGATGTTTGCCAGGGAGTCCCGGGTGGGAGGCGCTCACGAGAGAGTTCAGAGTCTCCTCCTAGCTGGTGATGGAAAGAAGAAAAAGTTTTCCGCGGATTGCGCTTCTCCCTCGGTGCTGGGACAAAACCCTCGCTGATTTCCACAGATATGGAAGCCAAACTTTTGGAATGGAGATTCAGCGCAACCCGGTTAAAAAGAAACTTTTTTTCCACTCCTCCTCAATTCAATTTCGTTCGATAGTCCTCAGCTTCTGTCGCCCAGATCTTTCCCCCTCCATCATCCCCCCAGCAGATTGGAAGCGGTCATTCCTGTCTGACCGAGGGCTGTGAGGCTGGGGGCGGCTCCCAGGCGGTGGTAGGGGAAAGGAGGAGGCCCGGCTGCAAGCTGTTGGAAGAGGGAGGGGTTGGATGGGAGAGGAGGACACTGTGAGCCGGGGGACGGTTGCGGGCTGCTCTCGGACTCCGTCAGCCACTGCTGTTCTGAGAGCCCGCTGAAAGAGCTAACACGAGTTTTTATAGTTGTTTTTGATGAGGACAAAAAAAGTAGAGTCTGGGGAGCTTGTTCGGCCTATTTGCTCCCAGTTTTCTATTGATCCCAGACCACACGTCCTACCTAGAGGCATTGGAGTTGCTCCCCTTGTGATGTCAGGATCCGAATTATAAAACTTGTTACAAACGGGGGGACTCCAGAGCCACCTATGTTGTACTGGGAGAGAATGTCAAGCACGTTTTCGACATTTCCTCCGACCCTCTTCCTTTCTCCCCCATCATGCCCTTAGCTACTCGTACTTATCCAGCAAGTTAGAATATCTAATTTAGAAGACATGTGCCCTTGTCTCCTTTCTTGCCTCTTCTTTCCAAATGGAACTCCAGGGAAAGTTAGGACATGGGGAGGCTAAGGGTGTATAGTTTCAGAGGAGTCCAGCAATCAGAATATGAGACTTTGAGACTGGCTACCGTGAATTGAAAGTTTGTGTCTGTGAAAAGGCATCATGACTAGATTTCAGACACTCTTCCCAGTTTTAAGGGTTCTTCTAAACTAGAAAGTCTTCCCTATGAGTACTGGATCATTATGAACACCAAATTATTCTTGGCTGTAATAGCAAATATAATCTGAGTTAATGGAATATTATTTCTCTTCCTCCTTTCTCACACTTATATTTCTCTCTGTTGAGCAGTATTCATCTTCAGCAGCCCAGCTTCTGTTTTTCTACTCAGCACTAGCTTCTCCCCTTCCATCCCTCCCAGCTGTATCCCCCACAGTGGAAACTGATAGAACTGCCTCCCTAAGAACCGGTGGAAAGCTAGAGGGAAAGAGGTGTCTTTTCTTCTCTGACATCCCTTCAGAGCTAAAGTACCAGTTTCCCAACAATCTCCAGCATATTTCACTCCATATAGACACTATCTTCCCTCCAATTAAATTAAATCCATTTCAACAAGTATTTCTTAGATACCTATTGTGGGCAAGGCACTATGCTAGGCACAGGGAATACAAAGACAAAAATGAAAACAATTGCCCTCAAGGAAATTATGGTGAAGAACATGTACACAGGTAAGAAAATAGGAAGTAATTGGAGGAAGGTTTAGGAGAAGGACTTACAACTAAGGGGATCAGGAAATGCTATTATAAGATTTAAATAACCAAATGTCCATCATTTCTGGCAGGAGCCTGTCTGACTGGTAACTATTAAGTGTATTAATGCCCAAAGAATTTATCCCTGATGGCCAGCCTATTAGTGGTGAGCCTCCCCTTCCAGGGCTCAGCTTGAACACCATTGCTAGTGATGGCATTTAAAAAAAAAAGAAAAGAAAATGAGTTAATATCCTTTATTTTATATTCTTCAAATATCCTTCAAGTCATGTTATGAATGCATAATATAATATTGTACTCATATAAATCTAGATAGCACCCCCCCTAAAGTGAGATCCCTTTGAAAGGAATTTTTTTTTAGGTATGCTAGTAAATAATTATATATTATCATATGAGTATATATGTTTTGTGAAAGTCTCCATTTCTTTTAACTGAAATACCATATTCTTATAATTACTATTCTTGTTCTTTTTCATTCTCTTCACAATTTTCCCATAATATATACTGAGAATAGAATTATAGGCTCTACTCTAGTTTCATACAAGTCATATTTGGGAGGGCAGGCAAAGTATGCCTATATTTAGACCAATATAGGCACTCATTTACAATTTACAAAGTATTTGTCCCACAACTTTGTGAGTTAGATAAGTACATGTTTTATTTGGTCCCTATTTACATCTGAGAAAGCAGGGATTCAGAGGGTTGAAGTAACAAAGCTAGTAAGCAGCTGAGCCAGAACTCAAATCCAGGCCTTCTGACTAGAGTTTATTTCTCTCTCCAGCATCCTGGAATTCCAGTAAATGCTCTACTACTTATAAATAACAAACACTATATCTCCAATGCTCCCTACACACTTAGGTCCCAGCTCTGCCACTAGTAAAGCTACTCCATGGCACATTGGTAATTGCAGAATCTCAGAGATAAAGGGACTTCAAAGATCATCTAGTCCAGACCTGAAGAGGAATCCAGTTTATAACAATCTCAGCCCAGTTATCCACTTCTTGCTGATAGACCTGCAGAGATGGAGAGTCCCTAATTCTTGGGGATAACTACCACTTCATTTCTGGACAGCAGGTATTATTAGGAAGTTTTCCAACTGTGGATGGAAGTACTCTGACTTCTGTGGCCTGCTAAAAAATGAAGATACGGATATAGGGATCATTATCTCTCTGTGTCTCTCTCTGTCTTTCTCCTCTTCCAGTGTCTCCTGACTCTGTTTCTGTTTCTTTTTTTTTAATTTCTGTCTCCCTCTGTCTTTGTGTATTTCTATTTCTGTGTGCCTCTGTCTCTCTGTATCTGTTCTGTTTCCCCTTGCATCTCTCTCCTAACCCACTCTTCAGTTTCCCCTTCCCCCTCTCTTAACTTTGCCCTTAACTTCAGAGTGAAGCCTAGAAAATTTTAAATTCTGTTTTAGGTTTATATCCATGAGAATATAGAATCTAATGCTGTAAATGGCCTTAAAGAAGCTCTAATCCAATAACAAGGAAAATGACTTGCCCTGGGTCACAAATAGTGTCAGAACCAGGATTATACCAAGGTCTGACATCAAATCTAGTGCCACAATATTGTTTTTAGTAGTGTAGTTCACCTTCTCTCCCAACTCCTCTCACTAATTTTCCAGGCCAAATTTCAGTTTCTCACTAAGTGAGTAATGGACACAAGCTCCTAGGACAGGGACTGTGTACGCTTGTTTAGGTGGAACACTGGATAGAGTGCTGGGCCTGGAGTAAGGAAGATGAGTTTTCCTGAATTAAAAATCTGGCCTCAGACACTTACTAACTTGGTGACCCTGGACAAATCACTTATCCCTGTCAGCCTCAGTTTCCTCATCTGTAAAATGTGCTGGAGAAAGAAATGGCAAGCCACTCCAGTATCTTCCCCATCAAAACCCCAAATGGGGCCATGAGGAGTCAGACATGCTCAACAACAAAAGAGATGAAGTACTTAGTGCCAAAGAGATAATGATACCTCCTTCCACCACACTGCTATTTTGGGGGGATGAATTTGGCATCAGGAAGTAATAAGAGCCTACATTTATATAGTGTTTTAAAGCCTGAATTGCCAGCTCTCCAATCCTTCCCAGTCTTCCTTAGTAATACTGGGGCCTGAAGTGATTATAGATAATGGTAGCGATAATAACTCCCATTTATATAGTGCTTTAAAGTTTGTATTGTTGTTTGTCCTTCATTTCCAAAAAGGATCAATGGCAGCATGGGGTGATGTCTTGACTTGCTCACATATTGGATTTATGTGAGGCAGAATTACGATCATTAGCCTCCGCCTCTCTTCCAAAGTCCTCAAAGACCAGTGGCAAGACAAAAGACAGGACAACTTTCAGTGGCCTGAGATGCAGTGGTTGATCCTGGCATCTTCAATGTCTGACCAAGCTCTAAGCACTCCACAGTACCTTCTTCTTCTTCACTTATGTTACTTTTTGATTACCAACATAATCTTCAATTCAACACAAATTTATTAAGTATCCGCAACATGAAACCTAGTAGAAGAAATGTCATATCACTCCTACTATCAATTAATCAATAAGCATTCATGAAGCTCTGGGGATTCACACTTTGGGTTATTTGGAGATCTAGACTTTTGATATAATTGGTGAAGGGAACTGCTGGTCTGCAGATTCCCTATACCAATCCTGACCAACTGTTGTCATATTTTACTTTTGCATTGTGAAATGAGGTCTGCTTGTTTCAAAAGTAAGTCTGCAAAATTTTAACTGCTTATTTTGTGCCCTAAGAAAATCTATAAATCTTACTCCTCATTTTTGATGAAGAAGTAGGGGATCTTTCTCTGTCTGCCCTGGGGTGATAAGCCTGCGGTTTCATTAACATTGCATGAGTATATGTTTGAATACTTTGATCTATTGTTCATTCTACCAAGCCAAAAGAGTATACATTGAGATTGGTACTGCATAGGTGCTAATTGCTTTAAATGTGTTCTTTCCCTTAAAGTTTTGATTCAAAGATTCAAGGAATTTCTTAATACCACAGTCTCAGTTTTCTATTTAATAGCTTTAGGCTCAATGTGACTTGCCTGGAGAAGACCAAGATATTTCTAAATATTGCTTTTATCCATTGGTTCAATTTGACTTCTGGCTTCCAGTGCAAAGTCTTCAGTCTCTATTGGGGCACACTAAGAATTTTATGGAGTGCCAATGACATTTGGATATCACTGGAGAATGTTTCCATAAAACGAAATAGATGTTTAATGCATTTTTCATTGGTAACATTACACTTGATGTTATACAAGTGCATCAAATGATTAATACTGTTTTGATACCACTCCCTCTTTGACTTGATGGCCTTCTCAGTTCTCTTCAGGAATAATGATAATGGACTTAGGATCGTAATAGGATTAAACTGCCTTCCTAGAATATGCCACATTTCATATCAATTCTTCTTGGCAGTATTGTGTTGGGGAAACGTTTAAAATAGAGAACTGTTTTGTGTGTTAGCATGACATAGCCTAGCTTGGATCCATTTGAACTATTGCATTATGTGACTAATCCATGAGTGCGGAATTGAGTCAAAAGTCTTGTTACAATCAATAAAGGTGATAAATGTTACAGTACTTGTGTGTAGATTGCACAATCATCATCAAATCAATAAGTAGTTGTTCTTTATATCTCTGTGACTTTTTGGCTGGTGTTACCATCTTTTGACAGTCAATTTGTAACACCATCTTTTTAAGAAAGCTGGGACCAGTCTTGCATCAGAGAGGAAGCTAACAAAGGGTTTCACTAATTATTTAGGTACTACTGTGAAGGGTCCTGGATCTTATCTGGATCTATCACTTTCTGACTCCATAAGGTTTCAATCAACTCCTTTGAAATAGCCATTCTGTCATTGTATGTATTAATGGCATTCCGGGTTTTTATTTCACAGTTGACCCAACTTGAACTCTCACTATGTTTGACTTCTGTCAACACTACATTATGTAAATAAGGGGATTGGACTCATAAGGCCCATTCTAGCACTGATATTCTGTGTCCTCAGGTCTGTCCCAGCTCTAACATTATATGGTTCTGAGGGTCTAGGGGCTGTCACTGGGTGACCTACAAGTTATAATGCAAATCTCTTACTCCCCAGCCCCAAATACAAATTAGCATAGATCCCTGTTATTTCTTGCTCACTGACCCCAGAGGACTTAAACATTCCAGGCTTACTAACTGAAGGTTGGAAGGAGCTGGCAGAAAAAGTCCTCCTTAAAAGTTTACAGGTTGAATATTTGATAAACTGGTACTGTAATCTAATTAAATGCTCAACTTTCCCCACATTTTCTAGATTTCCTAGCTAGAAAAAAAAAAAAAGAAAAATCTGAAGGCCTATCACTTCTCTGTGCCCTTAGAGATCTCTCTCTTTTTATGTTTATGTAGAAAGTGATAAGAGTTTGGGTCAAGGACCCCATATCAAACTGTGGTATGAAATAGATTTATTCAATTCATTAAGCATTTATTACATACTTATTTTTTTTCCCTTAAAACCCTTACCTTCTGTCTTAAAATCAATACTACATATTGGTGCCAAGACAGAAGAGTGATAAGGGCTGGGCAATGGAGGTTAAGTGATTTACCCAAGGTCACACAGTTTAAGTTATTAGGCTATTTCAGTTGTGTCTGATTCTTCATGACCCCACTTGAGATTTTCTTGGAAAAGATACTGGAATGGTTTGCCAGCTCATTTGACAGGTGAGGAAACGAAGGCAAACAAGGTTAAATGACTTTCCCAGGGTCGCATAGCTAATAAGTGTCTGAGGCTGAATTTGAACTTCAGTCTTACTGACCTGAGATTTGGTACTCTATCCACTGCACTACCTAGCTGCTTTAGACTCTGCCAGGTTTTAAACATTAGCCTATTATGTATTTTATGCTCCTTATGTAAGGAGCCACTGAAGATTTTTTGGTAGTGGAGTAACATAACCCAACTTGTGCTAATATTAGGAAGATAATTTTGACAGCAGTGTGAAGACAGGCCAGAGTGGGGAAAGGTTGGAAGTAGTGAAACCAGTTGGAAATTATTAGATGAGTGTAGACATGAGAAAGAAGCTAAAGATTCCAGTGCTTGGCTGAGGCCCATCAGGAAAAAGAGTGAAAGACAAAAAAGGATCTTGCCAGGATGGAAGAGAGCTTCAGAAGGCCCAGTTAAATCTACCTGCAAGCTGTGAAACCTCACCAATAATTAATGCTTGGTGGGGCCAGGAAAAGGAGCTGGCTGGGTGGAAACTATACCAAATCTCAGAGTGACCAGTGGGTGGCACTGTAAGACAAGGAGAGGCAGATGTGGGGCTGCCTATACAGGGCTTTGGGGAGCAGTGTCTGGGGACGTGAAGGATATAGGACTTTGAGAAGAGCATTCAGGAACAGAGTTAGCTGCACACAGAGCAATACATCTTCCCTTTGCTATCAGCCTTTTACTGTTCTGTTGCTTGGACAATAAATAATTTGATAATTTATTGCCCTAAGCCTTGGCTTTCCTTTGACCTAAGAGAGAGAGACCGAGCCTCACGTATTGTCTCCCTGCACCTCTTTTTGTAAGATGACAGTTTCTATCACACTTTGAGGAGGAATGGGTAAATTTCTGGATCCTCAAAGTGCTCCTTTGCCCTTTTCTGTCATCCTCTAGTTTGTATATCCACCATGGCTTGGAGATTCCAAATAAGTACCATATACTACTAGGCTTTAAGTTCTTTTGCTTTTTGTCACACCTATTTGAGCATAAGACCTTTCGTTCTCTAAATAAAATGATGTTACTTAAGCCATTCCTAAGAATCCATATGGAATTTTCTGATTGCCATTTCAGTCCATGAACCAGATACTTGAGGGTTAGTTACCCTCTCAGTCAGTCTATTCCTTTGTGATCCATTACATTGTTTTCAGCTTGATCTAAGTGTCTCTGTTCACCTCTAGATGAAGTGCACTGTCTAGTAGTTCCTGAAAAATTAGGCTAAAACTCATTTCCCTACTTGGAAAGTGTCACCCAGAAGATACCAAATTCCATTTTGGTACTATCTTAGTTGCTTTACACACCACTGCATGTGATATACTGGCCCTGATTCCCAAAACTTGGACCATAGTGCAATAATGGAGCTTTTATGGCTGATGGAACCATACATAGGCCCAGAGTTTGCCATCATGGAGCACGTAAGCTGTCAGAGGCAGTGACCTCAAAGAGCCCAAACTGCTATTTTCTCTTATGATCATCTGGCCTTTGGGAGTCACTTTAGTGTTTCTGAAGAATATGATCATGGAAGGTAACATATTCATTCTAGGATGAGCTTCTACTAATAAGTCCTGGACTTAGTTCTTCAGTTTAGTTACTATAGAACATGTTCTTTCAGAGTTAGGAGAAGCAGCCTGAGTGTCCCACCCGGAATATTCATGGACTAATAGACTCCTAAAGTAAGAGAGGGAAGGAATCTTAAGAGATCAGCTAAAGAGGGTAATACCTGGTGGTCTGTGGAGGCTAATCCAGCCATCATCCGAAGCCTCGTGCTACAATGAACCTCAGAGCACTGGCCTTGCTGGCTGAAGCCATAAGGTCTAGGTATGTCTTCACGACTTACTAATCATTGGCAAATCATTTCTCTGAGGCTTAATTTCCTCATCTGTAAAGTGAGGATGATACTATTCATATTATTGACCTCAAAGGGTTTGTTGTGAGAATCAAATGAAATAATGGATGGAAAGCAAAGTGCTTTGTAGGCCTTCACTACCTGCTGCATTGAGCAGTGGGTGAGAAAAGGGGGAAGGATAGAGATACAAAGTTGAGATCAGAAGAGCATGGGGCTAATAGACTAGTGTGTAGTTATTAACTAGTAGTTTTTGACATTTTAATCAGAGTGGGAGGAGGGGAAGTGAGAACAGTAGGGGCCCAACCACTTTGATCTAGACATTTGGAATATGTCTACTTTGCTGAGAAAAATCCCTATATGAAATTCCTGAATTTTCATTTGGTTCCATCATTAGTGTGGTAGGCATATTATTAAGATATTCAAATATAGACATGAGAGAGGAATGGCAAATCAAGATATTTAATTAAAATACAGAACTCTGGAATCTCTATATATAAGCTCTGACAAAAAATACTGGAGAACGGGCAGAAGGGGGGGCTTCCATAATGTAAAAAATGACCAAGGAGATCAGCCAGAACACTTGCATATTGAGAACACATTCCTGTGACCCTCTCTCTTCCTTGGAAGTCTCTCTTTCTTTAGGAAGGATTCTAAATAATGTTAATCCCTAGCAACCTTCCCATAGATAAGGGATACTGGAATGGCTTGGGAGACTGAGAATAGGAATAGTCCAGATCATAAAAGTTCCAATGACTTCATAGAAGGATCCATGGTGAACTGGAACTCCCATGCATATGATCATAAACCCAAAGAGGAGAACTAAGGTTCAGGAGAGGAAACATGGGATCTCAAAGCATGAAAGCCAATGTGTTTGTTGTTCATAGCCTTGAATGTTATAGGGCTGTGGGATCTGACTCTGGCATTGTTCCTTGGATGAATGCCTTGAAATTCAAGTTCTTCACATCAAAAGAGGATATGGGAATAGAGGATGGGCTAGACTATTGATTTAGAATTGATTTAGTGAAGATGATTCTCCAGTGAGAAAATAGGAAGGAGATACTAGTGCATTTTGACCTAGAAAAAATAGGAAGTCATCAAATATCATTGGCTTGAAGGCTGATTCTGAAGTCCTTACAGAGCCAGAATCCCCATCAAATGACACAGGGATTTTGTCTCAATAAGGGCAGAAAAGGGAAGCCCACCATTCTCTAGTCTATCCAGAGAATTTCCTATCATACTAAAAGGGCTTCTAATAAAAGTCAAGAGTCTAGGGATGGGTGTAGTTGCCCAGATGCAGGGTTCCTTGACGTGTCGAGAATTCATCATAGTGGGCTTTGTATGCCCTATGGCGAGCTTTCTCATTTGGAAATGTGTTAAGATTGCAGCTCACCTGTAGAAATAAAAGGAAAATGGGTTGGCACAAATGATTAAAGGAACAATATCACCTCATCCTTGAAGACCTCCTTGCCCCCTGCTATCCTGCTTTTTTAGAAGGAATAAGCATTTCTATATAGCACCTACTATGACTCAGACATTGCGCTAAGTACTTTTCATAAACATTACCTCAATTTGATCCTCGTAACAGCCCTAGGAGGTAGGTGCTATTATTATCCCCATAGATAAGTGACTTACCCAGGGTTACACAGCTGGTATGAGGCTAGATTTGAACCCTAGAACAGACACCAAATGCCTTTGTGTTTGACATAAAACTTACCGGGGGCAGCTGGGTAGCTAAGTGGATTGAGAACCAGGCCTAGAGACGGGAGGTCCTAGGTTCAAATCTGGCCTCAGCCACTTCCTAGCTGTGTGACCCTGGACAAGTCACTTGACCCCCATTGCCTAGCCCTTACCACTCTTCTGCCTTGGAGCCAATACACAGTATTGACTCCAAGACAGAAGGTAAGGGTTTAAAAAAAAAAAAAACTTACCACACAGAAACCTAATGCTTGTTCATCATGTGATTACATTTTCCTTTCTTTTCTTCTCTTTTCCTTTCTGTTCTCCTCTGCTTACAACTTTTTTCCTTTTCTCCTGTCTTCCTTCTCTTTCTCTTCTCCTTCCCTTTCTTCTCTCCTTTAATTCCTATCTTTCTTTTTCTTATTCGTGCTTACCAACATCACATTTTCCATTGAAAATTGTGAACATTTAGAGATTTGATGGCCCCTACTTAGAGATGAAATGTAACACTAGCAATAGTAGCCTAAAGTAAACCATCACAAAATGACTGCCCTTGTGCTGCTGCATTCATCTTCTCAGCATCATTTGTGGAAAGTAACAAATGACTGAGTAAAGCATCAAGAAGGAAAGTATATATATGAAATAGTGAAATGTGAAATGTTATAAACTGGCAGTTCCTATAAGTTTAATTTGTGTTTTAAAATATGTTAAATGTATCTCCCCATATAGGCAGCTGCTTAATAAGTATTATTTTAAAATGTACTGGAATCTTATTGAAAGAGAATCTTATACTCAACATTAAACACTTACTATACTGCTTTTCCATGATTCAAAGAGCAAACTAGTCACCATGCAAAGGGAGAATTCCTGATCGGTTGTCAGTACTCCCTAGGATTCTAGGTAGAAATTTTGTACTAATTAGGCCCCCCAAAATTGTTATGGAACACATAAAACATAAATACTAAGTAGAAGAAATGTTTCCAGCTAGATCTGAGTATCCCCAAATGGAGCAATGTCCCCAAAAGTTCCCGGGTGCAGATGATCCCATGTTTTCTCATCAGGGAACTGTCACTGGCTTGCTCAAAAACCTTTAGTGGTTCCCTATTGCCTGAAATTTTAGGGAGTGTGTGTGTATGTTTTAACTTAACATGAGCTTTTGTATAAATGTATTGTCATCACCTTTGAAATTTATAGTTTTAGAGAGTTACCTGTGGTGCAAAATTAAAACTACTTAGTCCAGTATTTAAGATCCTCCACAACTTCTATTTCCAGACTTATTTAATAATATTGTCCTACACTTACCTTGAAATCAAATTGGACTACTTATTCTTCTCCAATCTCCTTTTTCTTTTCCTTTCCCAATGCTGCACAGTTATATAGACTAACCTCATATTTAGAATATACTACCTCACCTCTACTGAAATTCTCCTCTTCCTTCAAGACTAGATCAATGACATCTATTTTCACATAGCCTTCTCTGATCTCCCCATTGCAATTTGAGGAGGGTTTCCTAGAGTCATTGTTGGGATCTTTCCTTTGCCCCTTATTCTCTACCTTGAGTTTTGCTTACTTTGTGTGATTGTCCTATTCCTGTTTTATCTTAGTAGATTTTATGTTCTTTGGTAGGAGAATTCTTGCCTTATCTTATTGGTGAATAGTGAGGTTGGAATCCAGGCCTCCAATACTTCTAGTTGTTCCTTTTCCCAGGGTCCTATGACACAACCATTTCTTCCAGAGACTTGGACTTCACCTCTAGGTTTTTCAGCTCTGATAGGTAAGCTTTTTGCCTTATCTGGCCAGGGTCCAGGCCTCTATGACCCTTTCCAACCATTTCCTCACAGTGTTCTGGCATATATACTCTCCTCCTCCACCATATCACCTCTTCTTTTCTAGTTTATCTTTATGTGTTTTCTTCCCTTATTAGAATGTAAGCTCCTTGAGGGCAAGGGCTGTCTTGCTTATTTGTACTCCCTGTGCATGGATAGAAAGCACTTAATAAATGGTCTTCTCTGTCTTCATTTGTCTTCTTTCTCTCTTTGAGAGCAGAGTTTGCATTATTTTTTTATCCTTGTATACTCAGTGCCTAGCAAAAGTACTTAGCAAAGAGTAGGTTCTTATTGAAAGCTTGTTGGATAGAACTAAACTGAATTAAAGATAATCTGAATAATAGTAATAATAACTCACATTCATATGATGCTTTAAGGTTTGCAAAGCATTTGTTAGCAGCTGATGGAACTAGAGTATCTAGCATGCTATGTTATTTTAGTCAAAATCCAAGAAAAAAATGCACTCCTCTTTAGAAGGCAACATATAAGAAAGAAAAATCTGCCGGTTAAGATGGCGGCTTAGAGAAAGCTGAAGTTCAGATCTCCGGAAAACCCTTCCCGACCGATCTCAAACTAGAAGCTCCTAAGGCGCCGAAATTCAAAACGATCAACAGCACAGACCCTGGGAACCCTCCTCCTGGACCTGGACCCGGTTCAAAAGGTACGGCTCCCCTTAAAAGCCAGAACCCGAAATCCCTCGGACCTCAGGGGTAGGAGCGCAGAGTCCAAGGCTCCCGAAGCGGCAGCCGCGCCCGGGCTCAGAGAGCAGGGTCTGAGGAACAACAACCCTCAGGGTCTTCTACCCAAGTCCCAGTCCGGGTGAAAGTTACTGCCTGGGGCCTCCGCTGCAGAGAGCTGGTCAAAACAACAGCAACCCTCAGGGCGGGCAAGACAGCCTCACGGGCTGGATCCTGCTATCCAAGTCTCAGTGAAAGTCTGTGCTCTCGGAGCTTGGGGAAGCGGCAGCCCATCCCCCCCACAGGCCGACGAAACAGCCTCACGGCCAGGGATTCTGAAGGCAACTTCCGGAAATCGAGCCAGGGGGAGAGTGTGGCCTCGTGGTCCGACCCTTCCATTCCAGTTCCAGTGAGGCATATTCAGTTTAACCCAGGGAACGCTCATAGAACCAACATCTGCCCAGGACTAAAGCCTCTGATCACCAGACAAAGACAAGAAAAGCCAATCCTCCACGTTCAGAGATGACAAATTCCACAGAAGCACAGAAGCCCCAAAATACCAAGAAAAATAAGAAGAAAGGGGCGACTCTGGACATATTCTATGGAGCCAAAATACAAAATACAGAGCAGATAGAAGAAGATATACAAGAAAATTCTCCAAAATCTTCCAAAGGAAATAGAAACTCTCCACAAACCCATGAAGAATTTGAATCAGAAAGGACCAAAAAGATGGAAGCCCTCTGGGAGGAAAAGTGGGAAATGATGCAAAAGAAATTCACGCATCTACAAAACCAGTTTGACCAAACTGTAAAAGAAAACCAGGCTTTAAAGCAAGAACTAATAAAGCAAAGCCAAAACACCAAGAAATTAGAAGAGAACATAAAATATCTCACCGACAAGGTGATAGATCTGGAAAACAGGGGGAGAAGAGAAAATTTAAGAATAATTGGACTCCCAGAAAAGCCAGAAATAAACACCAAACTGGACATGGTGATACAAGATATAATCAAAGAAAATTGCCCAGAGATTCTAGAACAAGGGGGCAATACATCCACTGACAGAGCTCACAGAACACCTTCTACACTAAACCCCCAAAAGACAACTCCCAGGAATGTAATTGCCAAATTCCAAAGCTATCAAACAAAAGAAAAAATCCTACAGGAAGCCAGAAAAAGACAATTTAGATATAAAGGAATGCCAATCAGGGTCACACAAGACCTTGCAAGTTCTACGCTGAATGATCGTAAGGCATGGAACATGATCTTCAGAAAGGCAAGAGAGCTGGGTCTCCAACCAAGAATCAGCTACCCAGCAAAACTGACTATATACTTCCAAGGGAAAGTATGGGCATTCAACAAAATAGAAGACTTCCAACTTTTTGCAAAGAAAAGACCAGAGCTCTGTGGAAAGTTTGATACCGAAAATCAAAGAGCAAGGAATACCTGAAAAGGTAAATATTAAGGAAAGGGGAAAAATGTTATCTTCTTTTACTCAAACTCTCTTCTATAAGGACTACATTTATATCAACCTATGTATACTAATATGTGGGGAAAATGTAATGTATAAATAGGGGGTAAAGAAAGACCAAATAGAATAATGGTTCTCACACAAAGATTCACAGGGGAAGGGGAGGGGAAGAAAACTCCTATAAGAAGGAGAGGAAGAGAGGGGGGGGTTACTTAAACCTCAATCTCAGGGAAATCAACTCTGAGAGGGAAAAACATCCAGATCCATTGGGATCTTGAATTCTATCTTACCCAACAAGGGTAAGGAGAAGGGAAAACCAAGGGGGGGAGGGGGAGAGGGAGAACAAAAAGGGAGGGAAAGAGAGGGGGGAGGGGGAAGGAACAAAAAGGGAGGGACTAAAAAGGGAAACATCAAGGGAGGGGACAAGGGGGACTGATTCAAAGTAAATCACTGGACTAAAAGGTAGAGCCGAAGAAGAAAAGGTTAGAATTAGGGAAGGCAATCAAAATGCCAGGGAGTCCACAAATGACAATCATAACTTTGAACGTGAATGGGATGAACTCACCCATAAAACGTAGACGAATAGCTGAATGGATTAGAATCCAAAACCCTACCATATGTTGTCTTCAAGAAACACACATGAGGCGGGTTGACACCCACAAGGTCAGAATTAAAGGATGGAGTAAGACCTTCTGGGCCTCAACTGATAGAAAGAAGGCAGGAGTGGTAATCATGATATCTGATAAAGCCAATGCAAAAATAGACCTGATCAAAAGGGATAGGGAAGGTAATTATATTTTGTTAAAAGGGACTCTAGACAATGAGGAAATATCATTAATCAACATGTATGCACCAAATAATATAGCACCCAAATTTCTAATGGAGAAACTAGGAGAATTGAAGGAAGAAATAGACAATAAAACCATACTAGTGGGAGACTTAAACCAACCATTATCAAATTTAGATAAATCAAATCAAAAAATAAATAAGAAAGAGGTAAAAGAAGTGAATGAAATCTTAGAAAAATTAGAATTAATAGACATATGGAGAAAAATAAATAGGGATAAAAAGGAATACACCTTCTTCTCAGCACCACATGGCACATTCACAAAAATTGACCATACATTAGGTCACAGAAACATAGCACACAAATGCAAAAAAGCAGAAATAATGAATGCAGCCTTCTCAGATCACAAGGCAATAAAAATAATGATTAGTAATGGTACATGGAAAACCAAATCTAAAACCAATTGGAAATTAAACAATATGATACTCCAAAACCGTTTAGCTAAAGAAGAAATCATAGAAACAATTAATAATTTCATCAAGGAAAATGACAATGGCGAAACATCCTTTCAAACCTTTTGGGATGCAGCCAAAGTGGTAATCAGAGGCAAATTCATATCCCTGAAAGCTCATATTAACAAACAAGGGAGAGCAGAGATCAATCAATTGGAAATGCAATTGAAAAAACTCGAAAGCGATCAAATTAAAAACCCCCAGCAGAAAACCAAATTAGAAATCCTAAAAATTAAGGGAGAAATTAATAAAATCGAAAGTGATAGAACTATTGATTTAATAAATAAGACAAGAAGCTGGTACTTTGAAAAAACAAACAAAATAGACAAAGTACTGGTCAATCTAATTAAAAAAAGGAAGGAAGAAAAGCAAATTCACAGCATTAAAGATGAAAAGGGGGACAGCACCTCCAATGAGGAGGAAATTAAGGCAATCATTAGAAATTACTTTGCCCAATTATATGGCAATAAATACACCAATTTAGGAGAAATGGATGAATATATACAAAAATACAAACTGCCTAGACTAACAGAAGAGGAAATAGAATTCTTAAATAATCCCATATCAGAAATTGAAATCCATCAAGCCATCAAAGAACTTCCTAAGAAAAAATCCCCAGGGCCTGATGGATTCACCTGTGAATTCTATCAAACATTCAGAGAACAGTTAACCCCAATACTATACAAACTATTTGACATAATAAGCAAAGAGGGAGTTCTACCAAACTCCTTTTACGACACAAACATGGTACTGATTCCAAAACCAGGCAGGTCAAAAACAGAGAAAGAAAACTATAGACCAATCTCCCTAATGAATATAGATGCAAAAATTTTAAATAGGATACTAGCAAAAAGACTCCAGCAAGTGATCAGAAGGATCATTCACCATGATCAAGTAGGATTCATACCAGGGATGCAGGGCTGGTTCAACATTAGGAAAACCATCCACATAATTGACCACATCAACAAGCAAACTAGCAAGAACCACATGATTATCTCAATAGATGCAGAAAAAGCCTTTGATAAAATACAACACCCATTCCTATTAAAAACACTAGAAAGCATAGGAATAGAAGGGTCATTCCTAAAAATAATAAACAGTATATATCTAAAACCAACAGCTAATATCATCTGCAATGGGGATAAACTAGATGCATTCCCAATAAGATCAGGAGTGAAACAAGGATGCCCATTATCACCTCTACTATTTGACATTGTACTAGAAACACTAGCAGTAGCAATTAGAGAAGATAAAGAAATTGAAGGCATCAGAATAGGCAAGGAGGAGACCAAGTTATCACTCTTTGCGGATGACATGATGGTCTACTTAAAGAATCCTAGAGATTCAACCAAAAAGCTAATTGAAATAATCAACAACTTTAGCAAAGTTGCAGGATACAAAATAAACCCACATAAATCATCAGCTTTTCTATATATCTCCAACACAGCTCAGCAGCAAGAACTAGAAAGAGAAATCCCATTCAAAATCACCTTAGACAAAATAAAATACCTAGGAATCTACCTCCCAAGACAAACACAGGAACTATATGAACACAACTACAAAACACTCGCCACACAACTAAAACTAGACTTGAACAATTGGAAAAACATTAACTGCTCATGGATAGGACGAGCCAATATAATAAAAATGACCATCCTACCCAAACTTATTTATCTATTTAGTGCCATACCCATTGAACTACCAAAATACTTCTTCACTGATTTAGAAAAAACCATAACAAAGTTCATTTGGAAGAACAAAAGATCAAGGATATCCAGGGAAATAATGAAAAAAAACACATATGATGGGGGCCTTGCAGTCCCAGACCTCAAACTATATTACAAAGCAGCAGTACTGGCTAAGAAACAGAAAGGAAGATCAGTGGAATAGACTGGGGGAAAACGACCTCAGCAAGACAGTATACGATAAACCCAAAGATCCCAGCTTTTGGGACAAAAATCCACTATTCGATAAAAACTGCTGGGAAAATTGGAAGACAGCGTGGGAGAGACTAGGAATAGTCTCACACCTCACACCCTACACCAAGATAAATTCAAAATGGGTGAGTGACTTAAACATAAAGAAGGAAACCATAAGTAAATTGGGTAAACACAGAATAGTATACATGTCAGACCTTTGGGAGGGGAAAGGCTTTAAAACCAAGCAAGATATAGAAAGAATCACAAAATGTAAAATAAATAATTTTGACTACATCAAACTAAAAAGCTTTTGTACAAACAAAACCAATATAACTAAAATCAGAAGGGAAACAACAAATTGGGAAAAAATCTTCATAGAAACCTCTGACAAAGGTTTAATTACTCATATTTATAATGAGCTAAATCAATTGTACAAAAAATCAAGCCATTCTCCAATTGATAAATGGGCAAGGGAAATGGATAGGCAGTTCTCAGATAAAGAAATCAAAACTATTAACAAGCACATGAAGAAGTGTTCTACATCTCTTATAATCAGAGAGATGCAAATCAAAACAACTCTGAGGTATCACCTCACACCTAGCAGATTGGCTAACATAACATCTATGGGAAGTAATGAATGCTGGAGGGGATGTGGCAAAGTCAGGACATTAATTCATTGCTGGTGGAGTTGTGAACTGATCCAACCATTCTGGAGGGCAATTTGGAACTATGCCCAAAGGGCGACAAAAGAATATCTACCCTTTGACCCAGCCATAGCACTGCTGGGTCTGTACCCCAAAGAGATAATGGACACAAAGACTTGTACAAAAATATTCATAGCTGCGCTCTTTGTGGTGGCCCAAAACTGGAAAACGAGGGGATGCCCATCAATTGGGGAATGGCTGAACAAACTGTGGTATATGTTGGTGATGGAATACTATTGTGCTCAAAGGAATAATAAAGTGGAGGAATTCCATGGAGACTGGAACAACCTCCAGGAAGTGATGCAGAGTGAGAGGAGCAGAACCAGGAGAACATTGTACACAGAGACTAATACACTGTGGTATAATCGAACGTAATGGACTTCTCCATTAGGGGCGGTGTAATGTCCCTGAACAACTTTCAGGGATCCAGGAGAAAAAAAACACCATTCATAAGCAAAGGATAAACTATGGGAGTGGAAACACCGAGAAAAAGCAACTGCCTGAATACAGAGGTTGAGGGGACATGACAGAGGATAGACTTTAAATGAACACTCTAATGCAAATACTATCAACAAAGCAATGGGTTCAAATCAAGAAAACATCTAATGCCCAGTGGACTTACGCGTCGGCTATGGGGGGTGGGGGGGAGGAAAAGAAAATGATCTATGTCTTTAACGAATAATGCTTGGAAATGATCAAATAAAATATATTATAAAAAAAAAAGAAGGGAAAAAAAAGAAAGAAAAATCTAAGGAAAGAAGTACAAACCTTTTTGGTTAAATTTTTATGTAATCAATATTTGAGCCTTCCCATCTTTCTCAAGGAATGAGGGAAAACATCTCTACATCTACCATCATCTCAGAAATATCTAACCACAAATAAAAGGAAACTAACAGCTGTACAACCCTTCCCCTAAAATGGACTCTTCTGGCAAAGCAATGGTCTTCTTCAAAATTATTTAGGAAGGCAGAGGATGGAGGCATATGCCTGTACTCCTAGCTAATGGAGAGCCTGAGGATGAAGAGTTCAGTTTATATTGAGTTCTGTAGTTCTGAGCATAGTGGGCTGTGAAACAATAAAGAGGGATCCTGGGAATGGTGCCTAAGGAGGCATGAAATGGGCCAAGATTTTTAGCAAAGGTCTGGAGTTAACTAGAATAGGATTGAACCTATGAATGGTTCCTAAACTTCCAGCCTGGTAGAGTTTGGGAAACTCAATCTTAAAAAAATAAAAAATAAAAACCTAAAACTACTTAAGAAGGGAATGGGGTGAAAAATCTTCAAGTTACTTTTGATTTTGGAGGGAATAGCTAGAGAATTCCCTCCTCAGGAAAGATCAATGTTCCCTAAAATGACTTTTCCTCCTACAATGTAAGCCAGGAGTGTAGCCACCTGAGTGTCAGTAGAGGATTCAGTTAAGTTTATGGGTGTCTAAGGCATAGTCAGAAGAGAAGGAAAAAGTGAGAACAGAAAAGTAAAAACAACATGGAAAGAGGATTTAGAAAGGGTAAAATATGCATAACAGAAAAAAGGCTGGGTTTGGAGCCAGAAGACCTTTGTTCGAGTCCTAATAACATAATAGTTGTATGATCTTGGAAATCATTTGTCCTGTCAAGATTACCAAAACTAGCTATCCATCCACTAAGTCACAATGGTGATCTCTCTAACTGTTAGATGAGAATCCCCATTGTTATTATGATTAGTGTGCACCTAGTGGAGAGTAATCTTAGGAACTATGAGGACACAGTTAGACACATATAAAAGACAAGTCAGGCCCACTGAGGAAAGCAGCCATGCTTGCCTGAGATTGCTGGCAATCTCTCACACAAAGGCACTGCTGATCTCAGCCAAAGGTCATCTTCAACCCCGAGTCCCCCCTCACTCTGAAGAGCAAAGAAATCTTTGTAATATCAAGACTGAAAGTACCAAACCTGCCTAAGTATGTGGAATAGATTAGTTATCATTCTTTCTCAGCTTCTTTACATCTATAATAGCAACTGTGGTAACGTTCTTGTGTGAAGTCATTTTCATAAACATTATCCTGTGGGAAAGTAACACCCCCTCCCCAAGAATGTTGTAATGCTTAGCATTCTACTCTCTATAAAAGTCTTTCTCTTTGTCCTATGAAATGGAGTTCATGGACCTCATGCCTCTCTGTCTGGCCCTTGCTTTTTTATCTCTTCATCTATTTCTAGATCTCTAGATCTACCTCTCTCTTTTTCTATCTATTTCTTTCCTCAATGATGGAACCCTGACACTCATCTCATAGTGCCCCCAACAGGAACTACTCAGGGGACCCCAAGGTCAAATCACACTCTATAAAATGGTTCCTTCCTGCCCTACCTCTGCCAATTAACCAGCCAATCTGTAAGCATTTTTTAAGTACTAACTATGTGCCAGGCAGTATACTAACCACTGATGATACTAAGAAAAAGCTAAAACAGCCCATGACCTCAAAGAAAAGGGGGAAAGCCCTATTTGTACAAAAATACTTAGAGCAGCTCTTTTTGTGGTGGCAAAGAATTGAAAATCGAGGAGATGTGCATCAATTAGGAAATGGATGAACAAGTTGTGGTATATGATTATGATGGAATATTATTTATTGTTCTATAAGAAATACCAAACTGGATTGGTCTAAGAAAAACCTGGGAAGATTATATGAACTGATGCAAATCAAAGTAAATAGAACCAGGAATATATTGTACTCATTTAACAGCAATATTGTAAGGATGATCAAATGTGAAACATTTGGCTACTCTGATCAAGAAAATGATGATAATTCCAAAGCTGTCATGATAAAAAAAAATGCTATCAAACCCCAGAAAGAAAACTGATGAACTCTGAGTGCAACCTGAAGCATAATTTTCTCACTTTCTGTTTTTCTTGCAGTATAACCAATATGAAAATATTTTACATGATTTCACTCATGTAATTGATATCATATTGCCTGCCTTCTCAGTGGCTGAGGGAGGAGGTGGAAGGGAAAGAATTTGGAACTCAAAATTTAAGAAGAAAAGAATGGCAAAATAAGAAAATAATTAATTTTTTATTTTTAAAGACGATGATACAAATGCTATCTACCTCCAGAGAGAACCCATGAACTCTGAGTGCAGTTTGAAACATACTCTTCTTTATTGATTTTTCATGATGTTTTAGTGTCTTTTCTTTTGCAGTATGGCAAAGTTTTGTATGGTTTCATATGTATAATTGATATCATATTGTTTGCCTTCTCAAGGGATAGGGAAATGAGAGAGAGAGAGAATTTGGAACTCAAAACGAATGTTTAAAATGTTAACATGTAATTGGGAAATATTTAATGAAATAAATAAAATATTTAAAAAACAATCCCCTACCCTCAAGGAGTTAATATTCTACTGAGGGAGAATATGTGAAATGGAGCTTAAAGAAATAGTCCAAAATGAAAGTGGCTATGGGAACGAAAGGGGGAAAGGCCTCCCTATTTTGTTTTGATATTGATTGGAAGAAGTTTATATGACTCTCTTTTGTCCTTCTGATTATTACCACTAAGCAGCTTCAACTACAATCTATCTTCTTAAAGGAACCCACTGGCTAGAGAAGACCCTTGAATTTTACAGGACACATAACCTGCTCCCTCCTCAACACCTGACCCAACATTTCCATTAATTATACAGATATTACTCAGCAGTCAGGCAGTGTGAACAGATGTAACAGATCATTAGCAAACTGCTTTGGATCTTAGTATTTAATCATTCACAGCCATTCATTGAAGAAAACTGAAGCTCTGATCATATCCCAGTCATCTCCACACATTTCCTTAAGAGTTAAGAGAGGGAATGTGGCACAATAAAAAGAGAACTAAACTTGGAGTCAAGAGACTTGGTTTGAATGTGTGGCTCTGAGCAACTAACTTGCTTAACCTTTTTGAGACTCAGTTTCTTCATATGTAAAATGGAAATAATGAGATTCATACCACCGGCCTCAGAGCTTTGTGGTGAAGTCAGCACTGTGAAAGCCTTGAAGAGCTTTGGTAATGGAAATTGCTAGTATTATTACTATGTTCTGAGCTTATTGGGGGAATACAAAGTTGGATGCAAAATGGTCTCTGGCCCTCAAGGAGTTCATGGGGAGGCATGAAAAGTCAAATAACTGTACAGAAGATGTCTCAGAAAATCCTTTGTGGTACACTGTCCTAACAATACCTAACAGTAAGTGCTATGAATTCAAAGGAGGGAGGGAGGGAGAGGGAGAGGGAGGGAGAGAGAGAGGGAGGGAGGGAGAGAGAGAGAGAGAGAGAGAGAGAGAGAGAGAGAGAGAGAGAGAGAGAGAGAGAGAGAGAGAGAGAGAGAGAGAGAGAGAGAGAGAGAGAGAGAGAGAGAGAGAGAGATCATGGTGGATTGAGGTGGTCAAGAAAGGCTTCATAGAGAACAACTAATCCCAATATTAAACAAACTATTTGACAGAATAGGCCAAGAAGGAGTTCTACCAAATTCATTCTACGACACAAACATGGTACTGATCCCAAAGCCAGGCAGGTCAAAAACAGAGAAAGAAAACTATAGACCTATCTCCCTAATGAATATAGATGCAAAAATCTTAAATAGGATACTAGCAAAAAGACTCCAGCAAGTCATCACAAGGGTCATCCACTATGACCAGGCAGGATTCATACCAGGAATGCAAGGATGGTACAATATTAGGAAAACCATCCATATAATTGACCATATTAACAAGCAAACTGACAAAAATCACATGATTATCTCAATAGATGCAGAAAAAGCCTTTGATAAAATACAACACCCATCCCTATTGAAAACACTAGAAAGTATAGGAATAGAAGGGCCTTTCCTAAAAATAATAAACAGTATATACCTAAAACCATCAGCAAACATCATCTGCAATGGGAATAAACTAGAAGCCTTCCAATAAGATCAGGAGTAAAACAAGGATGCCCATTATCACCTCTATTATTTAATATTGTACTAGAAACACTAGCAGTAGCAATTAGAGAAGAAAAAGAAATTGAAGGTATTAAAATAGGCAATGAGGAGACCAAGCTATCACTCTTTGCAGACGATATGATGGTTTACTTAAGGAATCCTAAAGAATCAACCAAAAAGTTACTCGAAATAATCAACAACTTTAGCAAAGTTGCAGGATACAAAATAAACCCGCATAAATCATCAGCATTTCTATATATTTCCAACACATCTCAGCAGCAAGAAATAGAGAGAGAAATTCCATTTAAAATCACCCTAGACAATATAAAATCCTTAGGGATCTATCTGCCGAGACAAACACAGGAACTATACAAACACAACTACAAAACACTTTCCACACAGCTAAAACTAGATCTAAACAATTGGAAAAACATTGATTGCTCATGGGTAGGATGAGCTAACATAATAAAAATGACAATCCTACCCAAATTAATTTACTTATTTAGTGCCATACCCATTGAACTACCAAAAAACTTTACTGAATTAGAAAAAACCATAACTAAGTTCATTTGGAAGAACAAAAGATCAAGGATATCCAGGGAAATCATAAAAAAAAAATGCAAAGGAAGGAGGACTTGCAGTCCCAGATCTCAAACTATACTATAAAGTGGTGGTTATCAAAACAATTTGGTACTGGCTAAGAGACAGAAAGGAGGATCAGTGGAATAGACTTGGCGTAAATGATCTCAGCAATACAGTTTATGACAAACCCAAAAACCCCAGCTTTTGGGACAAAAATCCATTATTTGATAAAAACTGCTGGGAAAATTGGAAGTAAGTATGGGAGAGATTAGGTTTGGATCAACACCTCACACCCTACACCATGATAAATTCAGAATGGGTGATGACTTGAACATAAAGAAGGAAACTATAAGTAAATTAGATGAGCACAGAATAGTATATATGTCAGACCTTTGGGAAGGGAAAGATTTTAAAACCAAGCAAGACTTAGAAAGAGTCACAAAATGTAAATAAATAATTTTGACTACATCAAATTAAAAAGTTTTTGTACAAACAAAACCAATGTAACTAAAATCAGAAGGGTAGCAACAAATTGGGAAACAGTCTTCATAAAAACCTCTGACAAAGGTTTAATTACTCAAATTTACAAAGAGCTAAATCAATTGTATAAAAAATCAAGCCATTCTCCAATTGACAAATGGGCAAGGGACATGAACAGGCAGTTCTCAGCCAAAGAAATCAAAACTATTAATAAGCACATGAAGAAGTGTTCTACATCTCTTATAATCAGAGAGATGCAAATCAAAACAACTCTGAGGTATCACCTCACACCTAGCAGATTGGCTAACATAACAGCAAAGGAAAGTAATGAATGCTGGAGGGGATGTGGCAAAGTGGGAACACTAATTCATTGCTGGTGGAGTTGTGAATTGATCCAACCATTCTGGAGGGCAATTTGGAACTATGCCCAAAGGGCGATAAAAGAATGTCTGCCCTTTGATCCAGCCATAGCACTGCTGGGCTTGTACCCCAAAGAGATAATAAGGAAAAAGCATTGTACAAGAATGTTCATAGCTGCACTCTTTGTGGTGGCCAAAAATTGGAAAATAAGGGGATGCCCTTCAATTGGGGAATGGCTGAGCAAATTGTTGTATATGTTGGTGATGGAATACTATTGTGCTCAAAGGAATAATAAAGTGGAGACATTCCATAGAGACTGGAACAGCCTCCAGGAAGTGATGCAGAGCGAAAGGAGCAGAACCAGGAAAACATTGTACACAGAGACTGATACACTGTGGTACAATCGAAGGTAATGGACTTCTCCATTAGGGTCAATGCAATGTCCTAGAACAACTTGCAGGGATCTAAAAAACACTATCCACAAGCAGAAGATAAACTGTGGGAGTAAAAACACCGATGAAAAGCAACTTCTTGACTACAGGGGTGGAGGGGATATGACTGAGGAGAGACTCTAAATGAACACTCTAATGCAAATACCAACAACATGGAAATGGGTTTGAATCAAGAACACATGTGATACCCAATGGAATCTCGCGTGGGCTATGAGAGAGGTGGTGGGAGGGGGGAAGGAAGAAAAGAAAATAATCTTTGTTTCCAATGAATAGTGTTTGGAAATGACCAAATAAAAATTAAAAAGAAAAAAAGAAAGGCTTCATAGGAGACTCAGGACTTGTGTTGGATTTTAAGTGGATAAGCAGAGAGGAGTAGCAATGTAGTATTCCAGGTAGGGGACCTGGCTTGAATAAAGGCACCAGACGTGAGAATATGTAGGACTTATTCTTGATACAGGTGAGTAGTTTCCCATCATCAAGGAAAGTTATCAGAGATTGTATCGGTTTACAAGTGAGTTGATTCATCATCAAAATGGGAGAATTAGTGATTAGATCCATTTCTTCTCTTGTAGTATTTTTCCAGAGAACCTAAAACACTTCAGAGGCATCCTACCCAAAGTCTAGCCATTGTCCAAGAAACCCATATAGGGCCCAAGAAGGGAATGGACCATCCCAAGGCAAAAGATTAAGGTAGTCCTGAGAGTGCTACACTCCATAGGTCCATTTTGCCAAACTTTGAATAGGACAGAATTTGAATTGTAATCTTCAATAGACTAGGAAATCCTACTTGGGTAGGATGCCTCTGAACTGTTTTAGGTTCTCTGGAAAAATACTACAAGAGAAGAAATGGATCCAATCACTAATTCTCCTCTTTTGATGATGAATTTACTCACTTGTAAACTTATACAATCTCTGATAATTTTCCTTTGATGATGGGAAACTACTCACCTGTCTTGATTCTTTAGGTAGGTGATCTCGGGTAAACTCTATATTCTTACTGGGCCTCAATTTCTCCATCTGTAAAATAAGAACATTGGACTAGATGGTTTCTAAGATCTCTTACAACTCTGACAATCTATGTTCTATGAGTTGAGAGAAGGTTGCTGCTCAGCACAGAAGCTGACAGCCTGTTATGCTCTCTAGCCAATCTCCCCTAGAAATAGCCATCTTAAGTGGAAAAGAGGAGGCTAATTAAATTGCAAGCTTAAATCACCTATGTAGGCATGACCCCAAAGACCTCAAATTTGAGGACACAGGCTACCCAGGAACAAGGAATTCCTTCTGAGCTGCTTCTAAATTAAGTCATCCAGAATCTGTATCTGCCTGAAGCTAAGAAAATGTACTGGCTTTGGCAGAAGGCAGTTTCACAGAAAGGAACTCTGAGGTGATATAAAGTCAATGTAGGTAAATAAGGCAAGATCCTCTCTGACTATTAACAAGGATCTAGGACAAGGGCTTCCACATTGGCTGGCAAAATTAAATGAATCCTAATAAACCAGATCTAACTGGGCTTGAGTGCCCACACCTACACTAACACATTGTTTTGGTTCTGAAATAGATTTGTATTTGGATGTTCTTAGGAGGAATCAAGATTTTTGTTCACTCTGGTCTACTCTACCTCCAAAAGGCCGGGATTGACTAGTCCCTGCGTGGAATTGCCCTATCCAGAGAAGTTCAGACTATATCGATCACTCTTGGGACCAAACCACCTCCACACCAACTGCATTGCCCCTCAAGGGTACCTCCTTCCTCTCCCTCCCTCATCCACTTCTTCCCTATCCCCATCCAAATCTTCTTAACGCCTTGTCTTCCTCAATTAGAATATAAGCTTGGTATGTGTCTTCTTTCACAACATGATGATTGTGAAAATATGATTGCAAAAAAGCACATGTATAACCCATATCATATAACCTACTGTCTCAGGGAAGGGGAAAGAGAAAGGGGGAGGGAGAAAACTTAGATGGCAAAATATCAGAAAACCATTCTTATAAATCATATCAAAATATAATCTGAAGAAAGTTTTAAAGAAAGAACAAAATTAGAATATAAACCTTTTGAGGGTAGAGACTTGTTTTCTTTTCTGGATCTTATATCCCTACTACTGCACCTGGGGCTCATTTAGTAAATGTTTCATCTCTTTCTAGCTCACAGAGAACTGCTTGCTGTTTACATTGCTGCTCTGCTATTATTTAAGATCATAGGCACAGGATTTTATACCTAGAAGGGAACTTAAAATATAGAATATTAGGACACAGAATAGAAAATGTTAGAGCTTGGAGGGAAGAATATAGATGTCAGAGGATGTCTGAACTGGAAAGGGCCTTAGAACATAGAATTCAACTGGAAAGGTGGAACCCAGAATGTTAGAACTTTAAGGAATTTTGACCTTAAATATCATCTGGACCCATTTCTTCTTATAAAGATGAGGAAAGCTAAATCCCAAAGAAAGGTCACATATCTGGTTCCTGGAGGCTTTGAGGTGGTACAACCAGTCCTGGAATAGTCAAAATCTGATTTCAGGCCTGGCCTCAAGATACTTATTAGCTATGTGACCTTGGGCAAGTCATTTAACCTCTCTGTTTGTCTCAGTTTCCCTGACTATTAAATGCAGATAATAATAGCAACTAATTCCCAGGGATGTTGTGATGAGATAATATTTGTAAAGCCCTTGCCAGAGTAGGTGCCTAATAAATATGTTTCCTTCCTTATCCAGGTTATCAATAGAACCCAAGTTTTCTGACACTCAGCTCAAAAGATTCACCACTACACGAAACTGAAATTACTTACATTCACCTGCTCCTTATGTACCAGATTGTGAACTCTATTTCCTAACATTGTTGATATTATTGATTCCATTTTGATCCATTTCCTGAAGAAAAGGTCTTAATGTTCATGAAGCCAGTTGGATTGTTATGGAGATGGTAACCACATGAGCTGGAGTAAAAGGATGGGGGGTTAAGGAGGAATATAATATTGATGTACTAGATTCTGCTGTATATATAGTAATTCATACAACTTATAATTCAGCTCAATGAGTTCGAAAACAGACAAGAATAGAAGGCTGCAAATTGGATTTTAGAATCTTGAATTACAGTGGCCATTTTTGATTTATGTATTCACATTTGGTCAGGACTAATCTCCTCCACTTACATTCTAAAAAGAGAATAGCATTTCCTTTCTACTTATTGATTTCTTTCAAATAAAGAAAAGAGACAATGTGACTTAGTGGAAAGAGCATGAATTAAGGGCATTGAATCCTAGTCATGGTGCTGATTGGGTACCTTGGATAGCTCAATTAATTCTCTGGGTCTTGTCTCTTTATTTGTAAAATGTGAATTTAGTCTAGATGATCTCTATGGTCCTTCCTAGATCTGGCATTCTATGATACACATTTTCTAAGAGCAGAGACACAGATATCAGTGCCTCATGACCTCTTTGGGGGAATAGGATTCTCAGCCTTTTCCTATTACCCAGGGATTATATCACTTAATTAATCTTTTTGGTCCTTGAAAAGTAGTGTTTAGGAATAACAAGGGGATAAAGGAAAGAATCAACAAAACCAGTGTTACACTAATATACAAGCCTAAATTAAGAGTTCAATATAAAATAGTTTAGTTTCCTGGACCAACTCATCTTTTCTTAAAGCCCAGCTATATTCCCAGAAAAAATCTAGAGGAATTACCTAAGCCTGAAGAACACATGGAATATGGGGAATTAGTACACTGTGCCTCTCAGTGGTTTAAATGTAGTCCCTCTTGGTATTAGGGAATTAGATGAGGTGACTTCTTTTAGTCTATGCTCACAGACAATAAGGTGATTCTGTAATGATGCTCCCAACTTTCCCAGCTCAAAAATTGGACACCAAGGGGGTGGGCGGTGGGAATGAAAGAAGAGAATAATAACTATTGAGCAGGTTAAGGAAAAAAAATTCCCTGAAGAATTTACTTTTCAAAATCCTCAAATCTGATTATAAATGAGGGAGAGGGAAAGAAGAAAGGGGAAGGAGGACAGAGAGAATAAAGAAAAGTTTTGAGTTTTGTTCCTCACACTGGGAAGTTGTCTAATAAAGAGCACTTTAAAATTATAGGCCCTGATCACCCTAGTGCAAATATCAATAATATGGAAATAGGTCTTGATCAATGACACATGTAAAACCCAAAGGAATTATGCATCAGCTGTGGGAGGGGGTTTGGGAGAGAGCAGGGAAAGAGCATGAATCTTGTAACCATGGAAAAATATTTTAATTAATTAATTAATTAAAAATTTCCAAAAATTAAAAAAAGAAAAGAAAGAAAGAAATTTAAAAATAAAATAAAATTACTAATACTAGTTTTTAAAAAATTATAGGCCCTGAGGTCAGCTAAGTGGCTCAGTGGATTGAGAACCAGTCCTGGATTCAAATCTAGTCTCAGTTACTTCTTAGTTGTGTGACCCTGGACAAGTTACTTAACCCCCATTGCCTAACCCTTTCCACTCTTCTGCCTTGGAACTAATACATGCTATTGATTCTAAGATAGAAGGTAAAGTTTTCAAAAGAAGAAATTTATAGTTCCAGGTCAGTGATTCCAAGTCAAATTTGTGGTGGCTTAAGTTCATAGACATTGGTAGAACAGAAATCAGTTCAAGACACAAGTATAAAAGAGATTGTCTAAATTCTAATTCATCATTTTCCAATTTATAATTTAAGTAATTAATTAGGATTTCTGGAGTCAGTTGGTCACTTAAATGGTTTGTTTTCCTGCTAGCTTAATTTTTTCTATAATCCTAAAAGATTTGGATGGAAGAATACAAAGAAATAGCAGTTCTCACCTCTACTCTTCTTCAAATGAGTATTCTTCTCATTTTCATAACTTTGTGGCTAAATTAATCTCCTTACCCTCTTCATCAAAGACCATAGTCTCTTTGAATCTCTAAGACCAGAGCAGTTTTATATAGGGGAAGAAAATTTCCCTACTTCCTCCATAAGGTCTAACTTGTGGTTTCAGTAATTCAAATAGGTCATAACTAAGAATGATCTACCTCTGGGCATACCCTGTAACAGTGATCAAAGGATCATCTTTGACACATGTCACATATGCCACGAGCTTCCTAGGGGTGCCTGAGAAATTAGATCTCTTTAATACTATAAGTTGCAGAAAACATGCTGACTTTCATTCATAGAAGAAGTTACTTACCCTTGCAATCATATGTATATATGCATGAGTGTTCCCAAGTTGTATGAAATTTATACTTGTCATTGTGTGTACATGAACAAAATCTCTCAGTGTTTCCTTGTAATTCCCAATCACAAAGGATCATATTGCACCAGAAGAAAAATTTGAGAACCACTACCCTAAAAGTCAGGAACAGAGCCCTAGTGAGGAAGTATAGTTTAAAAACATAGGGATTGAGAATCTTCTATTCTCAGAATAGAACCTAAAACCATGGACTATTCCCATGCCCAATTGCTTCATAATGATAATCGGATATGGACTGGATCTCTGATTTCACTGGTTAAAGGGAACTCTTAGAAACTCCCTCCACCAATACAGATCAGGACCTTCTCTGTGCCTTCTAGTCTTACAGTGGGGATTCATAACTTTTTGTGTCCTTTGGCAGTTGGGTTAAAAACATCCATGGGGCCCTTCTTAGAATAATGTTTTAAAAGCATTCACATAAAAAGATGACAATTATACTGAAAGATAGTTATCAAAAAATGTTTAAGATCATGAGGACCTTTGACCCAGCAAAAGTTCTGCTAGGTCTATACCCTAAGAGATTTTTTTACAAAGGGAAAATGAGCCATGTGTACAAAAATATTTATAGCAGCTCTGCTTGTGATGTCACAGACTTGGAAACTAGGGGGATGCCCATCTATTGGGAAATGATTAAACATGTTGTAGTATATGATTGTGATAAAATATTATGAAGCTATAAGAAATGATGAAGGGGATGGTTTCATAAAAACCTGAGAAGACTAATGCAAAGCAAAATGAATAGAACTAGGAGAACATTATACATAGTAATAGCAATATTGAATTGATATTCAACTCTAAAAGACTTCCCTACTCTGAACAATACAATGATCCACAACAATTCCAAAGGACTCATGTTGAAAAATGCTATTCACCTCCAGGAAGAGAACTGATGGATTCTGAGTGCATTTTGAAGCATATTTTGCCTCTATTTTGTTTGCATCCCCCCCCCCCAACACAGATAATATGGAAATTTTTGCATGACTTCATATGTATAACAAGTATTATATTTATTGCCTTGTGGTTGGGTGGGGAGAGACTGGAGGGAAGAAGAAGATTTGAAACTGAAAATAAAAATATTTTTAAAAAAATTCATGGACCCCAGCTTAAGAATCCCTGTCTTTACCTTGAGCAGAGAGGTTAAATGAATTGCATACAGTCATAGAGCCAATATGTGTCAGAGGCAAGACCTGAACCCACATCTCGGTATTTCAAGGTCAGCTCTCTTTCACTCTGCCATTCTGCCTCTTAGTAATACTAATAGTTAACTATGATATAGTATTTTATGGTTTACAGTGTGTTTTGCATACAATATCTCAGCTGTTCACATCTGGGATCCAGAAATTGCTATCAGACATCTAACATGACATTTATAGAATCATAGAACTTCATGGATGTAAGGAACTTCATCAGTCATCCACTCTAACCTACACTTAAAAAAGTACTATGGAGGCAGAGAGGTAGATTAATGGATAGAGCACCAGGCTTGAACTCAGGAGGACCTAGGTTCCAATTTGACCTCAGATACTTCGTTATTGTGTGACCCTGGGCAAGTCATTTAATCCTATTTGCTATTAAACTATTAGAGTTGTTACTAAGACAGAAGGCAAGGATTTAAAAAACAAAAAAAGGACTATAGTACAAGTGAAGCTCATCATCTAACCTTTGCTTGAAGATTTCCAATGAAAAGAATCCCACTGCCTCTTGAGGTAGTCTATTCCATTTTGGGATGACTCCAGTTATTAGGAATTTTTTTCCTGCATCATATTTAAGCTGGCTTGTGTCTTTCACCCATGTAAGAATATATCGGCTTAAAAAAAACCTACCATATATGGATGAAAGCCTGGGGAAGTATTAAGGCATAGTTGATAAAAAGCCAGCTTTGATGGCAGGGAGACTGAGATACAAATCTGACCACTTGAGTCACACTAGCTGTATGACCCTAAACAAGTCATTTAACCTCTCAATGCCCTAGAAAACACCCTAAATTGCAGAGAAAGTAGGAGTTTCCTTCCTGGGCATTCCAATGAAACCACAGGTTCAAGTCCTTTCATCTTGTGGACTCATAGTGAATAGGTAGGTCACCATCCACCCCCATCCCTGCCCTGATCTCTTCTAGACAAACTACTATCTAATCACATTGCCCCATTTTATAATTATGGAGCTAATTTTCTGAGTCCAAGTATATGATTTTGTAATTATCTTTCCCAATTAAATGTCATCTTACTATCCATTGTTCTAACCTGTCAAGATATTTCTAGATCTTGAAACCAAGGTATCTTAGCTTGGAGTCATCTGAAAATTTGATTAATGGAGTGTTCCAGGGAACTAAATTTGACCTTAAGCTATTTAATAGTTAAATAAATGGCTTGGACAAAGACATAGATGGTATGTTAAAGACCTCATTCCAAGCTGACATGGAAATGATTCAGGACTAATCTTTGAGTTCAGTCATTCAGTCAACTCTGAATCTATCAAACTATAGCATCTAACCAACATTTCTCAATTTTCCCCCCTAAAAACTTTACCTTCTGTCTTAGAATCACTACTAAGCATCATTTCCAAGACAGAAGAGAGGTAAGGGCTAGGCAGTTAGGGTTATGATTGCCCAGGATCATACAGCTGGGAAGTATATGAGATCAGATTTGAACCCAGGTCCTCCAGTCTCCAGACCTGGCTCTCCTCCCATTAAGCCACCTCTCTGCCCCAAAATCCGGGAATGGTTTGACATGTCCTTCTCCAGCTCATTTTATAGATGAAGAAACAGACAAACAAGGGTGTGACTTATCCAGGGTCAACACAGCTAGTGTCTGAGGCCAGACTTGAACTCTCAGGAAGATGAGTCCTCCTGACTCCAGTTCTGACTCTCTCTACTGAGCCACCTCACTTCCCCCAGGTTCACTAACTCTTTAATCAAAAAATTATAGGATTTTGCCAAGGATAGGAGTTAAGCTCTTGGTCTGGAGTTTACAGATTCCATTATCTACCCTATTTTGAACCCTGGGACAGCATTTGCTTTCTCTAGTCCTGGGCCTGCTTCTCCTGTTCTTCACAAGATCCCTAACAGTGACTTATCATTCACATCTACCAATTGTCTGAATCTAAGAACGTAGTTCATCTGATGACCCAAAATCATCAAGGGAAGCTAGACATGCTATGACTAGGGGTGTGCTGGAGCCACTTCTGGTTGGCTGATAAGAGCAGATTGTTAATTATTCAGTGAGAAATCAGCAAATGCTACAAATAAGGACTTGATGTATTATTATTGCTCTGTTGATTGTTAGGACTTCTAAATGTGATAGAGAAAATGCTAATAATGTACTTATAAGCACATCATGCACACACATTTTTTTCTCAGAGAGCCAGTTGTTAAACATTTGCCAGCACATTCCTGTCTCTGGCACCTGACATATCTTGTGTATCAATTCTTAGCCATTTTGCTCTGCATTTTCTAGTCCAAAGATTTTTTTCCCTTGGCAGAGAAAACAGAAACAAAATAAGGATTTACTAGTTATGCTATTTAGAAGACTGTGAAATTTCTGACATCAATTATCATTGTCCTATCCACTCTGAGCAGTTGTCCTGTACTTTTTCTTATTTTTCCCCTTCCCCGCCTGCCCTAAGATAGCTTAAAAAAAACTTACCTTCTATCTTAGTATCACTTATTTTTTTTTAACTCTTACCTTCCGTCTTAGAATCAATATATAGGCAATTGGGGTTAAATGACTTGCCCAGGGTCACACAGCTAGGAAGTGTCTGAGGCCAGCTTTGAACCTAGGTCCTCCCTAATTCCAGGCCTGGTGCTCTATCCACTGTGCTACCTTACTTCCCCTCCAAGATAGCTTTAAAAAGACCTTAACCCTCTTTCTTCTCCTTAGTTTTCCTTTCTAATCTCTGCTTATTGTTTTAGCACTCCTGACACTATTCTATGATGGTGTGCCATGCTATTATATTTGTTCTTTCCTGCCTCTATTTCTATCTCTCTTAAATATCTTTAAACTTTAAAATATTTTTAATGTTTTTAAACTGATAACAGTTTTTAAAATTTTTTAATTAAAATTTTTTTAATTAAAAAAAATTTTTAAACTGATAACACACATGCCTTTGGTTCCCCCAACCTGAAAAAACACCCTCACTTGATCCTTCCAACCTTGCTAACTCTCATCCTGTATCTCTTCTGCCTTTTGTAGCTAACCTCCAAAAAGCCACCTACAATAGGTGACTTTACCTTCTGTGCCTCCACATTTTCTCTTCTCTCTTTCTTCTTAACTTCTTGTAGGGGTTAAGCTTCTGGCCTTGTCGTTCCACCAAAACTGCCTTCTCTGCAAAGTTATTTGTGATTTCTTAATTGCCAAATCCAGGGAACTTCTCTCAATTTTTATTCTCTTTCACCTCACTGCAGCCTTTAACACTGATAATTATACTCTCCTTGATACTCTCTTGTCTCTAGGTTTTTGAGACCTTATTCTCTCCTAGTTTTCCACCTATCTGACTGATCCTTCTTAATTTTATTTTCTAGATTCTCACCCAGGTCACCCTTCTGACCATAGGTGTCCAACAGGGTTCTGTCCTTTTCTCTCTTCTCCTTTCCCTCCATGCTTTTTCCTTTGGTGATCAGTATCCTCTCTCTGTAGATTATTTGCATATCTACCTATTCTGTCCCAGGCTCATTATTGACCTTCAATCTCAAATTTCCATTTGCCTTTCAGACTTTTCAAACTGGATATCCAGTAGACATCTTAAACTTGACATTGCTTCCATTCTGGTGCAGAACCTCATCATCTTATGCCTGGAACACTGCAATAGACTACTGCCTACCAGAGCCTGGAGCGCTCTCCCTTTTCATCTCTGCCTACTGACTTCACTGGTTTCCTTTAAGTCTCAACTAAAATCCCATCTTCCACAGAAAGCCTTTTAAACCCCACTTATTTTAGTGCCTACACTCCGGTAATTATTTTCTATCAGGTATATAGCTTGTTCTGTTGTCTCTCTCATTATACTGAGTTCCTTTAGGGCAGAATCTTTTTGTATTTTTTTTTGTATCTTTAGCACTTAGCACAGTACTGGCAAACAGTAGATGCTTAATAAATGTTTATGGATTAATTGATATATAACTTATTTACTTTCATTTCCAAATGTACCCCCTCTTACACTACCTCTACCCAGCAAGCTATCTTTTGTAAAATTAATAAGAGGAGGAAAAGTGGTTCAGAAAAATTAATCCTGGTATCAAGCAAGTCTGATGGTATATATACAAATGTTCTTTATATACATCCATAGTCCCTCACCTTTTAAAAGAAAGGAGGGAGGCACATTCTCTCCCCTTTTTGAGAGGGACCATACTTGGTCATTATAACTACACGGTTTCAATTTTGGTAGTTTTTTGTTTTGTCTTATTTTTTATCTTTCCATTTATTTTGTGGTAGTCACAAGTCACATACATTGCTTTCTGGGTACTGCTTTCTATACTCTGAATCAGTTCACATGTCTCTCCCATGCTTTGATGAATTCTTCATTTTCATAATTTTTATGACTCATGTCCATTCTTTTTTTTTTTAAACCCTTACCTTCCGTCTTGGAGTCAATACTGTGTATTGGCTCCAAGGCAGAAGAGTGGTAAGGGTAGGCAATGGGGGTCAAGTGACTTGCCCAGGGTCACACAGCTAGGAAGTGGCTGAGGCCAGATTTGAACCTAGGACCTCCCCCGTCTCTAGGCCTGGCTCTCATCATGTCCATTCTTTAAAAAAAAAATCTTAGCAAGTTTCTGTGCATCTATATTGGTCTTTTCAGACAACTCCCATTTTTCCTTCTCATTGTAATTGTTTCTTTTTATATCATCAGAACTTATCAGAACTTCATCTCGAATTGTTCTCAATATTCCTGGGCTAACTTTGTATAATTTGAGTTCATGGCATTCTACCTATTCTTCCTTTGAATCTCTTGAGATCTTTCTCCCCAAAATCTAGAATAAATGATGGGCTGGTCAAATATTTCCTCATCCATTATATTAATAACTCTCTTTCCCTATATTTCCACCTCATAACTCCCCCCTTTTAAACATGGTTACGACTCTTGAAACATATTACAGGAATGAGAAAAGGTAATTGTGGCTTTGAATGTGAAACTCAATATTTGGTCATAGAATGTCAGCTCTAGAAGGGACCTTGAAGAGCCTCTAGTCCACCAGTTCTTCCATCCTTTTATTTCATAGTTTGAGAAATAAGTCCAGAGATGGGAAAAGAGTTGCCTGAATTACTATCACAGAAAGTCATACAAATATGTCCTGATCATCCTCATGTAAAACCAGGATTTCTCTACATGAAACCAAGCAACACAAAAATTGAACAGGGACTTCATCTATATTTGTACGGATAACTCAGTCCCCATGGTAGGGTAAAGAATCGAAATATCTGATTATAAAACTGTCTGAACAGGTCAAATAAAATGGGTTGTTGTCCTATCATAGCTGGTGTGAGTAATTCTGAAACCTGGTTCAAAAGCTTGATAAAGATGGGTCAGTTCATTGGGGATGGGATGAATGGAATAGTGAGAAAGACCTCAGACACTGAAACACAAGACCTCATGGATAGAGCCCTAGGACATCAAAAGATTTCTGGTGAGGAATTACCAATAATCTAGGGAGCAGGATGGGATTGGGCTAGAAGAAGTTCATCTATCTGCTAGAGAAGTATACAACTGAGTAAACTTCCTATTTTGTGTATTATTCTTTCTAACTGGATGTTAACCTCAATTTTTTTTATTTCTCAAGAAATACAAATACTATCAGCACCCTCTAAATTTTGACATCTTGGGAAGAAGCCCCATTGGCCCTGCTCTAGTTATATTTCTCAATTCTTTATTTACTTAATTTTTGGTTCCAAGGCCAAGAAGGGTTTACCTAAATGAAAAAAATAGAGCAGATTACTAAGAGAAGCTGGGATATCCTAGGAACTTTCCAAACTTTTTTAGATTAAATTAGTTTCTGCAAAGAACACAGTTACATGTAAAGAATAATAAGATGAACAAAATTAAATCTCTACCTTCAAGGAGAGAATATATATACATCAATAACTGTAACACAGGGTCAGATGTGATAAAAGCAGGGCAAAAAAAATGTTATGGGTGACTAAAGAGGGTAGAGATAATTTGACTGAGGTATCAAATGAGATATTATTTGTAAAGCACTTAGCCCAATTCCTGACACATAGTCAGCATGTAATAAATGTTATTTCTCTCCTCTTTCCTGAGATTTACATCCAGAAGGTAAATTCTAAGTCTTTCCAAAAACTATCCTTAGATATGACATTTAACTTAGTTTGACTATTTTTATGTATTAATGTGGTTATATTCTTAGTCTAATATATAGAAAAAAGCAATGTTAGGTTTCTTTGATGCTTATTTAGAGGGTCAATAGAAGATAAAGACAATATTTCTCTTTGTGACAGTGACAGGTATAGATTCAGGGCTCAGGAAAAAGCCTAAATCACTGATTTGCTGCTATCCTTCCTTCTTCATTGCAGAGGTCCTGAGATTTACTTGTGACCATCTCTAATCATTTGGATTTGCTAATAAACCAGTAAGAGAAAGAAGCAAAATGCTAGAATATTTCATTTGTGCTAGAGTTCAGCAAGTATTGAAAATGAACTAGGGCTGGACATCATGGTATACATCTACAATTTTAGCTTCTGAGAAGGTTGAGGCTAGAGAATCTCTTGAGCTCAGGAGTTCTGAGCTATAGCTAATCAAGTATCTACACTAAATTCAACATTCATATAGTGAGCCCCCAGAAGTAAAAGACCACCAGGTTGCCTAAGAAGGGGCAAACCAGCCCAGCCCAGAAATGGAACAGGCCAAGGCTTCTGTGTTGATCAGACTGGGATCTGGCTTCTGCACATCCAGCTTGGGTGAGATAGGAAGATCTAGTCTTTAAAAAATGAAGTGAACCAAGGAATAAAATTTAAGTTCTAGTAAGTTTAAAAAATATATTAGTATGCTTTGGGAGTGAGTGTAAGAATAAAGGCTTGTCAAATATACTCATAGTTAGCATGGTGGTGAATAGAATTGGGTACTTTTTACAATGATATAATCAGCCAATTTCAGAGTCACAAGAGGCTTTAAAGATCACTGAATCAAATACATACCTGAACGAGAAACACTTAGACAATTTCTCTGATAAGTAGCTTATGAGTCTAGGCCTGAAAATTTTCCACTGATGGGAAAAACCATTAACTCATGCATTCAAATCTAGCCTCAGACACTTATTACCTGTGTGACCCTGGATAAGTTACTAACCTCCACTGCCTAGCCCTTTCCACTCTTTTGCCTTAGAACTAATATATAGTATTGGTTCTATGCCAGAAAGTAAGGATTTAAAAAACAAACAAACCATTAACTCCCAAAGTAGCCCATTCCACTTTGGACAGCTCGAGTTATTGGCAAATTGTTCCATAGATGGAGCCCAATCTCCTTCTTCAGTTGTCACCTCTTGCTCTTATAACCTCCCCCTGACCCTGAGCAGAGCAGATAAAATTCTTCTTCTATATAATTGCCCTTCAGATACTTAAAAACTGCTATCAACCCCTCTCCTCAAGTCTTTCTCCTCATTAAGGCAAACATCTTCCAATGTACTTGATCCCGTTTCCTCTGTGAGACTACCTCTGCTTATTCACATTCACTTTATAATCTTCAAGATCCCTTTATCTACTGGTTCCTTCTCAATTGCCTATAATCATTTTTTATCTTTCTAACACTTAATTTTTTTATTTGTCCCTGCTACTCTTTCCAATATTCTATATTTTTTCTCCTTCTGTCAAACATATAAGGAAAGACTACACTTGTCTCCACTGCTTCATTCCCCCCCACACACACTTTTATTCACTTTCAAACACCTTGCAATCTTGTTTCCAACTTCACCATTCAACAGAAATCACTCTCCACGGCTTACCATGATCTGCTAAATCCAATTTTTCTCTTACCCTTCTTTATCTTTCTTCAGCCTTTGACACTTCCACCCACTTTTTTGACCATCTAGATAATCTCTCTTTCCTGGGTTTTCATGACAACTCAATCACTTCTCCTTGTTTGATAATCCTTTCTCTGTCTCCATGAATCTTCATCCATGTCCTCCTCCTTTGTACGGATGAGCCTCAGGACTCTATCCTGGACCATCCTTCTTTACATTCTTTCTCTTCATGATCTCATCAGCTTCCATAACTCCAATGATCATTTTTATGCAGATGTTTCATCCCTCTTCTAAACTGTGATCCTTATTCATCCATCAACTGTCTGTTGACATTTCCAGTTGGATATCCCATAGGCATTTCAAATTCAACATGTTCAAAACAGAATTCATTTTCTCCTCAAACCCATGTCTTCCCCCCCCCCAATTTTGTTATTTCTTTTACGTGCACCTACCATCTTTCTGGTCACTCAAGTTTGAAACTTCAGAGTCTTCCTGAACTCTTTACTCCCCTTCATTCCCATCCCCACATTCAACCAGGTGCAAATTCCTTTTGATTCTATCTTCACAGCATCTTTTATACCTGTCTCCTTTTCTCCATTCACCCAGTCATCACCTTGTTCAGACCTTCAGCACCTGGACAATGAATGCAATATTCTGGACAATTACAATAGTCTTCTCACTGGACCCCAAGACTCCAGTCACTCTTCATCCCAAACATGTCTACAAAATTGATATTCCTAAATTGAGAATCTGACTGTATCACTTCCCTGCTTCCTAACTTCAGTGGCTACCTACTGACTAGAATAAAATGGAAACTCCTGTTTAGCATTTAAAGTCCTTTACAACTTAGCCCCACTCATTCTTTTTTTCCATCATTTTTGTCATCATGCAAAACACACTTTCATATTGGTCATTGTTATAAGAGCACACTCATATGTAACCAAAACCGCAAAATAAAACCAAAGATACACTGATGTGAAAGACAGCTCCAACAGTTCTTACTCTGGAGGTGAAGAGCATTCCCTATCATTGGTCTTTTAGGATTGTCCTAGATAATTGCATTGCTGAGAGGAGCCAAGTTTTCACAGATAATCATTGTCCTATATTGCTATTACTGTGTACAATGTTCTCCTGGTTCTGCTTATTTCATTCTGCATCATTTCCCAAAGATCTTTCCAGCTTTTCTGAAATTGTCCTGCTTATTTCTTATAGCACAATTGTATTCCATCACCAACAATTTGTTCAGCCATTCCCCAATTAATGGATATTCCCTCGATTTCCAATTCTTTGCTACCACAAAAAAAGAGCAGCTATAAATATTTTTATCAGCAAGTCCTTTTCCCGTTATTATTATTATCTCTTTGGGATACTGATCCAGAAATGGCATTACTGGATCCAAGAGTATGCACAGGTTTATAATCCTTAGCCCCACTCATTCTTTCCAGACTCATCTCGTATTAGTCCACCCTCATGAACCCTAACTTCTAGCTAACTTGGCCTGCTGACTGTTCTCCATTCATGACATTCCAGAACCTATAATTCTATGAAACCTATTATCCTAACTCTTACTTCTGTTTTTATATAGGCTGTTCCCTATATCTAGAATGTTTATTGCCTCTGCCTCCTAACTTCTTTTGAGGCACAGCTTAGGTACCATCTTCTACAGGAAGCCTTTCCTGATCTCCCTAGATATTATTGATCTCCACTCTCTGTATCCCCAGTGCAGCACAATGTGTGGCACACAATAGACTTTCTATAATGCTTGCTGAATTGAATTAAATCCCCAAGCATTCAACAGATCTTCATATGACATGATCTTCATTCCTCTCACTATCCAGATCATTATTCCCTGAACAAGTTCCAGGATGTCATACTTCTAGAGAATGAAGGGCAAAGGAAGGGAACATATCACACTACTCCCTAACTCATTAAACAGGTCTTAGAGGAAGCTGTTGGACTTAGTACTGAGACTGTTCTCAAATCCTTAGTTTCCTCCAACCCTTAGCTGTACCCAAGTGAGTGGCCATGCAAAGCTTGGGAAACCTCCTAACCCTAAGCAACCCATCCTTCCTACCACATCATCTTTACATCAGTAAAGGGGACTTTACTGAGTTCTCAGACTAGAAGCCATTCCAGCTCTCTTTTGAAGTATCTACTGTCTCTAGTATAGAATCTCTTTCAATTGTATCAACCCTAAAAGAATTTCACAAGAACCATTTTGCATGGAGCCCTCTACAAGAATTGTATACTCCTAGCCATAGCAATAGAGTACATGAAAAGAGAAATTTGTTTTTTTAATTAGTTTTAATGATATTTCATATACACATGGAGCCTTTCTTCTTCCAAGTTCCCAGTAATTTGCAAATATTATCTCATCACCCTTAATAACACCTTTTTTCAGGTAGGCAACTGACAAAAGTATCTCCACTTGCAGATGGAAGATAATGTAATACAGAGAAGTCAGAAGGATCTAGGTACAAATTTAGTACAATGTACATTATTGATACGATAACCCCTAAACTGGGGGCTCCATCTGGGGAGCTGCAATTCAGGAGATGTAGGTCTTCTCTGTGATTGGCTCTTGCTTCGTGGTCAAAAAGAGAAATTTGTGATGGAGGACTTCCAGTGGGAACTTGGATAGAGTGTCCCCTAAGCAGTACAACGTTCCCCTCCATGCTCAAGAAGTTTATGGTCCTAGTTCGGGTAGGCACAAGCAAGTCCCAGAAATGTGATCCTCACCTCATTCTTTCAGCACAAAGGAAGTCTTGCGTTTCCTCGAGCCTTCCTAGGGACCTTGTGCTATCCTCTCTGTACCCCTGACCAAGACATGGGGCGGCACAGGAGAATATGTACACACACACATACACACGCACACACACATACACACCAGGATGCAAATGATAAGTACGGAGCCATCACTTGTGAAGCTTGACAGAAAATAATGAGAAACACTAAATCTTTTATAAGGTCAACACTCGCCTTTCCTGAGCAGCTGTCAAACAAGAAAAGAATTTAGCGCGGGAGCCGCGAAACTTCCATCGGCTCATTAAACCCAACAGGGCCCGGGCCTGGCGTGGCGGAGCAGACGCGGGGCCCTCCGTTTTGTGTCAGTAATTTGCGGCGGAGGAGGGAAGAAGAAACAGCCAGCGCCAAAGGGGCCTAGGGGGAGGCTGGGGAATCGTTAGCGCGCCAGGAGCGGCCCCAGCTCCTAATTGGAAGCATTGGGCATTATCAACGGAGGATTTGCCTCCGTTCCCTGACAGCTCGTGGGCCCAAAATGATCGCCCACTTGTCAGTGTAAAAGACCATTAAAAACAAACCATTTTGATTTAATTGGAGGCGGTGCACTGCGGGGCCAGGTGAGGAGGCTCGTCAGCCCCGGCTGGCTGTTGCCTCTGCCTTTCTCCCTCTGTATTGATGGGGTGGTGACTCGGCGAGTGAGTGTGTGTGTGTGTGTGTGTGTGTGTGTGTGTGTGTGTGTGTGTGTGTGTGTGTGTGTATGCGCGCGCGCGCGCGCGAGTAGGTGTGCTCCAGACTTTTTTCTATCTGGGAAAGAGGGAGTAGGAGAGAGAAAGATCCTTCAGTCACAGCGAGAGCGGTTTTCAATAGGGTTGTCAACAAATTTGATGACAAGTTAAGCGGAGAGGGAGGGGGTAGTGATAGCTATAGTTTTGTTTTAGCTTAATCTTTCTTTTTTCTCTCCTTTTCAGTGCCCACATGCGATCTTGCTGGGCTGGCCATGGCCCCACTCTGTTGAAAAGGAGACTTTCTGGATCGAGGGGCTCAGGGCTTTGAGTGGCTAGTGATCCTTAGGGACGACGAGACCATTTTTACTTCCAAGTTTTGGTTGCCTAAAAAGAAGCTCTAGATATAAGCGACTTTAGCTGGGTTTTCAGCCTGATCATGTGCTAGAGCTGCGATTTTGCTCCTGAGGACAGGGGAAAGGGAGGTTAAAATTCAACCTCCTCCGTGAAGACTTCTACGATTACCCCATTGCCACTGAAGCTAGAAATATCTCCCCTGTCTAATTTCCTAGCACTTTATATTCTTTTGCATTCACTAAATTTGAGGTTGTGGAACATTGGTGTGTATACATACATATCACCACACCAGATTATGAACACTTTTTAGAGCAGAGACCATGTTTTGTTATTATATCTTTCCCAGTATACAACACAGTACCTTGCATATAGACATTCTAAATCAGGACTTCTTAGCCTGGGGTCCATTTACTTAGGTTGTTTGTTTGTTTGTCTATAAATGTATTTCAATATAATTTATTTCCTCCTTTGTAATCTTATATGTTTTACTTTATTCACTTAGAAACCTTATTATTTTAAGACAGGGTCCAAAGACATCATCAGACTACCAAAGGGGTCCAAGACACATAACAAAAAGAAGTCGAGATGCATAAAAGTATATATAAATATTTGATGAATAAATGTCTACTGGTAAAGGGTAGTATCACTATCTACTATTTTTATCTACTATCGACCTGTGATGCTATAAAATGGCCTTCATAATCACTGAGATCTTTTCAGCCTTCTTAGATCATCTTAAGAGAGAGAGATGGATAGACAAAAACAGACACACACACACACACACACACACACACACACAGAGTCAAGATCTATGATTTCATGGGTGTAGGAACTCTTAGGATAGAATTTCCTCTACCAACAGAGACCTTTATCCTTTTACACTCCTACTTTTAGTCTTAAAATATTGCCTGGAGGCATTGATATGTTAAGTGACTTGCCCAAGGTCATACAGTGTGTGACCTAATTGGCACTTGAACTTGGATCCCTTGAAGAGAAGCATGGAATAGTAGATAGTATGCTAAAACACAAATCAGGAAGACTTGGGCTCAAAAATATTTACTGACTGTACAATTCTGGTCAAGTTGCTTAATATCTCTGCAATTGGATTTGATGGCCTCTAAGGTCTCTTCCAAACTTAAAATATATGATTATGATCTTCCTGACTTTGGACCCATCTCTATCTAATAAATAGACTGTTCCCCTCCTTTTCTCCCAAGCACATAGTTCTTGCCCTCAAAGAGTTTCAATATCTTCCATCTGGTTTCAATAGCTTGACCTGAAGAGACTCTCAGGCATTTAGGAATATCCCTAATCTGTAAACTCTCTGAGGACAGGGACTATGTGTTTCTTCTTACAATCCCTAATATCCAGTTGTGGATATTTGATGAATATTAAGGAGATTGATTTTGTGCCAGAGGATGTACATTCAAATTCTAGCTCTGCTCCTCTAGGTTCTGTTTATCTTGACCAAGATATCTTCCCTTCTCTCCTCTCCACCCCCCCCCCATCCCACTTTCTGGTATTCATTTTCCTCCTCTGTAAAATGAAAGGTTGGGGATGGATAACTTCTGAGGTTCCTTTCAGCTCTACAGCTCTGATCCCATGATCATGAGCTTTAGGCTCTGAGGAGCAACAGTGTAATCCACTTTGCCCGGGATGTCAGGTCCATAAAGAGCAAAGTCCTGTGAAATAAGACTGGATAGGCATGTGGGAACCAAATCATGGAGGGCCTTAAATGCCAGGACAAAGCTTGAATTTTATCCAGTAGGCAGTGGGGATTGACTGGATATTTGGGGGCAGGGTTATTATGTGATCAGAATGACTCAATCACTGAAGACTTGTTAACTTTAACAAGTAGCATCTCTTCCCTGGTCTCCATTTCCTCATCTATGAAATGAGGCAGTTGAACTCGATGATCTTTGGGGCTCTCTTCCATCTTTAGGTCTATGATTCTCTGCTCTCTCAAGTAAGTTTATGCATCAGAATACTAACCCTACATCATGGTTATATCATTCATAGCTTTACTCTTTTTTGACAAAGTCACAGATGTTAAACTACACGATACTTGTCAGTCTCATGTCTCAGGGAAAGGGGGTGAGGGAAAGGCAGGCCACTTTTCAAAAGAGGAAAATGTGAGTTGTTAATTTTCATGAAGGATCAGACTGGGAGCAGACATCTGATCCCTGGTGAGAAGCAGATTCCAGGGCCCTGAATTTTGCTGCTGAATTTATACAATGAGGATTCTTTAATTACTTTCCCTGGAAATTTACCTGACAGTGCTATCTCAGGTAGCGCAAGGCGGCTTTCCTGGAGAGCTGTTCATCGGTTGACAGAGTCTTTGATTTTGTGCTAGGCTGCAAATTAAGTCCTTTGCCAAGGTATCCGAACGCTGCCTCGTCAGTTGCTTATCATGTATTCATATAGAGTATTGAACACAGACTGTTTTATCTGTTTGGGAAGCCAAGGATGTAGACAAATGTTTTCTGTCCATATCTATTGTGGTAGTTCTCTCCCCTCCTTTTTGGTAACATAAACATGGAGATTTTTATTGTAGGGAAAATATCATTTACCTTTAAGAAGGAATAAAACATTTGATGATTCAACTGGTAGTCACTGTCCATAGTGGCAAATGGGACTGTTCTGAGCTAAATGCCCAGGTGCAAGTGCCTGAGGGGTTAGTGTTTTGTATATGATGGGCCATTCTAAAAAATAGAACTACCTTGCAAAAGGTGAGGCATTTGCCCTAGGACTATAGAGAGGTAACAGATGTTTAGAGGTTCTTAACATGGAATCTATGGACTTGTTTTTTATTTTACAAATATATTTTAATAACTATTTCAATAAAATTGTCTCCATTGTAATCCTCTGCATGTTGTCTTATATAGTTAAAAACATTTTTCAGAGAAGTTCCATTGATTTCAGACTGCCAATTGGACACAAAAAATTAAGAAGCGCCAAGGATACCAGATTATCTTTGGAAATGTTGCTGGAATTTTCATGCCAACAAAGAATTAATAGCAAATTAAGTGTGCATTGATTGGTGAATGATTGAACAAATTATGGGACAGATGGATGGAATGGAATATTATCGTGCTGTGAAAAACAACAAATGTGAAAGATTCAAGGAATCTTGGGAAGATTGATGTAAAGTTATAGAACCAGAAGAATGATGTCATCATGACCTCTTGAAAGTACAGGAAACATTACTAGAAGACATCATAATTCTGAACAACAGAGTGATCAGTTGGAACTTCTCAAGCTACATCCCTTCTCTCAGTGGAGAGGTGGTAGATTATGGGTACAGATGAGGCATATGGCATCAGACACTGCCAATGTGTTGATTCGTTTTAACTGTACTTTTAAAAAATACAAGTTCAAGTTACTGGTTGAGGGTGGGGTCATAGAGAGGTGGCACTGATGTTTAAAAAGCATCAATAAAATATCTTTAAGGGAAAAAATGCTGCCAAATTGCTAGGTATCCTAAGAATCCCTCAGACGACTTTTTTCACAAAGGCTTTTCTATCCTGGTGATGAGTGAGGGAAAGTTGTTTGTTTAATTTTATCTAAGATATGTATTCCATCATAAGTAGTGTGTAGTATAATGGGTAGAAGAGAGTCAGTCTCAAAAACAAGAGGGATATGGGTTCAAGTACTGCCTCAAACATATAGACTGTGTGATCCTAGGCAAATAACTTTAATTCTATGTGCTCTAGGCAAATCCCTGAAGATTCTAGGGCAAGTAGGTGGCCCGGTGGTCAGAGGGTTCGGCCTGGAGTCAGAAAGTCCTGGGTTCAAATCCTGCCTCAGACACTTCCTAACTGTGACCTTAAGCAAGCCATTTAATCCCCCTTGCCAAGCCTTTTCTGCTCTTCTTAGAATTGATACCAAGACAAAAGGTAAGGTTTAAAAAAAAAAAGATTCTAGTTGCAAGACAATTGCTGATCTGCATTGTTAGGTTTCCTCACTAGAAATTCTCTATGCCAATGTCACAGATTTGGGCAAAATACAAATGTGCTCCATCACATTGATTTTACAGTATGGCTAGAATCATTTTGGTTGGTTTAGAATAATCAGGATGGGGTATATAGAATATTGGGTTTGGGGTCAGGAAGACTTCCTGAATCCAGTCTCTAAATTTACTAGCTATATGCCCCTGGATAAATCACTTAATCTCTATAAAACTCAGGAAAATTTCCTAGGACCTATCCTGGTCATAGATGACTGTGGGGGTTCTCACACTGTGAGTTCCCCTACACTGGAAAATGCACAAGCCTTTAGAATACACGAGTATGTACTCATTTACTCATAAATAGACTTAAGGAGAATAAAGGGGTGGGAAACAATATTTAAGAGTAAAATAGAGCAAAGACCACTTGGTGGAAGTAGAAGTAGTAGATATTCTAGAGCCTCTGGATGGCATAAATCGCAACAGTTAGGCAATAAGTTTGGGAGGAAAAAGTCTATATTTGGTTATGTAGCAGCATGGGATAGTGGAAAAACTTCCTTTGGAGTCATAAAAGCTGGGTTTGAATCCCAGTACTATTACTGTGTGATTTTCAGCATATCACTTAACCTCTCCTCATTTGCCAAAAAAATAGGTAAATCCTGTTTGAAATCTATAATCCTAGTTTTCGTTTTCTTTTTAACCCTCACCTTCCTTCTTAGAATCAATACTGTGTATTGGTCCCAAGGCAGAAGAGCAGTAAGGGCTAGGCAATAGGGGTTAAGTGACTTGCCCAGGGTCACACAGCTGGGAAGTGTCTGAGGCCAGATTTGAACCTAGGACCTCCTGCCTCTAGGTCTGGCTCTCAATCCACTGAGCCACCCAGCTGCCCCCTTAGTTTTCATTTTCTAATGATGGGAAGTCTACAGATTCATTGGCAAGCACTTTTTTCTTTATGGGGGTAAATTCAAGCAAGAAATGCCTGCGTGTATCCTTGTAGGCATGGCATCATGGACAGTATTATCAACCACAGTTTTCCATGAGTGTCCAGAATACCATTCAATTAGGTACAATTGAATTCTCCATAAAGGCAGCAGGTATGACATGAAACTTAGTGCTGGGATTTCTGCTGTGGCCTCGCTATTCTACTTCCTTCTGTTCCCGTGTTACAAGGACAGAGCTTAGAGGACACAAAATGAACTGTAGAGCAAAGGCTGCACTCAGAACTGGGGTTATTTGAGGGAAAGAGCTTTCAAACAAATAAATGAGTTGGAAAGGTTTGTAAGACCTTCCTTGATTGAACAGTGCTGTAGAATGTTGCAGTCTGCCCCTCATTCCTGTCTCTGTACTCTGGGCCCAGAAAAAGGTCACTGAGCTTGGAGTCTTGAGACAGGAGTTTGAGTTCCAGCTACAGAATGTACTAATTCTGTGATCTTGGGAAAACCACTTCACCTCTTTAAACCTCAAATGCCTTATATGCAAAACAGAGATACAAACTTGTACTATCTAAGGGTTGTTATGAGTTCATGTACTTTGGAAATCTTAAATTATTATAAAAATGAGAATGCTCTCCTCTAGTTTGTTCTGTGAAATTTTGGAGAACAGAACTAGAAACAGTGGCAGACGTAACAATACTATCTAGCATTAAGCCCTGTGAGGTAGGTGCCATTATTATCTCCATTTTACAGGTGAGGAAATTGAGGCTCAAAGAGATTAAGTGACTTGTCCAGGGTCACACAGTAGTATCTGAGATCAGATTTGAACTCATATCTTCCCGACTCTAGCCTCAGTGCTCTATCTGCTCAGTCGCTAGCTGACTCAATTAGAAGGCATTTTTTGATCAAATATAGAAAAGCATTTTCTAAAAAACACATCTAAGGAATTCTATTTGACAATAGAATGAATGGACTGCCTCAAGAGCAAATGAGTTCCCTGTGACTAGAAGTTTTCAAGCAGATACAGGATATTTAACTGTCAAGGATGATGATGATAATAATAATAACAATTTCATGGTTGTTCAGTCATGTCCAACCCTTCATGACCCCATAGATCATAGTTATCCATGGGATTTTCTGACCAGAATACTGGAATGGTTTGCCATTTCCTTCCTCAGTGGATCCTGTTATCAGGCAATCAGAGGTGAAGTGTCTTGCCCAGGGTCACACAGCTAGGACATGTCTGAAGCTAGATTTAAACTCAGGTCTTCCTGCCTCCACCTTCTGCAGTTTATCCTCTGAGCCATCAAGTTAGTGCTGTAAGGTTCACAAAGCACTTTACAAATATTATCTCACTTAATCCTCACAACAACCCTGGTAGACAAATGCTATTATTATCTCCATTTTGCAGATGAGGAAACTGAGGGTGAAAGAGGTTAAGTGACTTACCCAAAGTCACACAACTAGTGTCTGAGGGTGGATTTTAACTCAAGTATTTTTGACTTCAGGTCCACTGAGCACTCTATCTTCTATGCTATAGCTATCTCTGGAATGTTATAGAGAGGATTCTTGTGCTGGGTAAGAGACTGGGCTAAATGACCACTCAGTTTCTTCTAACACTAAGGTTGTAGTCTATGATTGTGTGGCCTTTGCATTTCTCCTCCACAGCCCTTTGCCTTCGGGTAAAGCAAGACTGGATCCTAGATCACCTAGCTGACTTCTTTTTTTTTTTTAAGCTGGGGGTTGAAAAGGAACCAAACTACAGTTTAAAAAATGGCATGGATTTTAAAACTCAAAATCTTAAGAGTGAGTCTATAGGAATTTTGGGCTTATGGAAGGTTCTGTTCGGTTGTTTCAGTGACATCCAACTCTTCATGACTATACTTAGGGTTTTTTTGGCAGAGATATTGGAATGGTTTGCCATTCCCTTCTCCAGCTCATTTTATGGATGAGGAAACTGAGGCAAACAGGGTTAAGTGACTTGGCCAGGGTCTCACAGGTAGTAGGTATTTGAGGCCAGATTTGAGGCTCCTCTTGAAGAGGAGACTTTCTGACTCCAGTCTTGACATTCTATCTACTGCACCACCTGGCTGTCCTTCCTGCTGTGTAACTCGGGGTAATTTATTTCACCTTTTAGAGCTTCAAACTCTTCATTTATATAAAATAGAGATTATTAATAACACTTGTACTATCTAACTCAGGTTGGTTTTTTGAGGAGAATACTTTATAAACTATAAAAGCCTATATAAATATGAACTTGGTTTTTCATTTCATTCATGAATCTGAATGGACTGTGCCTTTGAGCTGGTCCTGGGGAAGACTCTCCCAGGATCCCAGACCCAGGACTTTTTTGGAGGATGGGTAAAAGGGATTAGGAATTTAAGGAAGACCAATGCCCAGAGCCCCCAGCCAGCCCCTTTTTACCATGTCCCTTAAGCTCATCATTTAGGCAAATGCAGAGTACCTATCTCCACTGTTAGATATTACTCATGTAAGATACAGTGTCATCAAGGTCAGGATTCAGCCCCTGCCCCTTTGACAGCTGCCAAAAGCTGAACCACGAGTTTGGCCGAGTAAAGCTCTTCTAATTTTGTTTCTCTGTTGGAACCTGCTGCTTGCTATGTGCCATGTGATTCTGTTTTCCTGAGCCAAACTTCATTAAGACCAGGCAAGGGAAGAAATTTAAAATCCAGTGCTGGAGCAAGGAAAAAAAAAAAAGCTTTATCGAAGCAGGAAGAGTTCAAGGAAGACAGGAGGAAGAACTTCCTTTTAATGGTTAATAGATTATGTACCTAATCACTGCTGGAGGTTCTAACAGTTTTGTTATGATTTTTAAACTATTCCTCAGAGATGAGGTAGGTAATGAAGGCTCACCAGAATTCCAAAGAAATATCAGGTGCAGTTAGACATTTAGGTGGCTTAAAGGATTGAGAGCCAGGCCTAGAGATGGGAGGTCTTGGGTTTAAATTTGCCCTCAGACACTTCCTAGCTATGTGACCCTGGGCAAGTCATTTAACCCCTATGCCTAGCCTTGACCGCCTGTCTTAGAGTTGTTACTAGTATAGAAAGTATTGATTAAAAATATTTTTCTGTGTCAAATTATGTTTTTCCAAAGGCTCTCATCATAAAATCAATGTATATTCACAAGGGAGATGGAGAAGCCCCACTCCTACAGAGGAATCCATGTGCCTGAATGTTTCCAAACTCCACACAGTTCATTCCAAGAGCCCAGCTCTTCCTTTTCTCCTTGTTGTCTTTCAGGGTTTTCAGATTTTTCAGCCACAACCTTGTCTGGATTTCTGTACCATGGGAGAGACAAGGGTGCATAATGGGAAGAGAGCTGGCAGTCTTGGAGTCAGAAGTTATTAGTCTGACCTCCGATTATACAGATGAGGAGGGATGCCGAGGTCAGGGAAGCCCAAAGACGCAGGAAGAAGGCTCAAGTTCTGCCTCCTACATATAGTTCTGATTATTTGACCCTGAATCAACCTCTCAATACCCTAAATTTTAGAGGATGCTAAGTTGCAGAGAAGGTACAAATATTCACTGGTAGAGAACATTCTTTAGTGAGAACCCTTAACATGAAACTGGCTTATTTTCCCCCTCCCAAAAAATGACATTTGTACTATCACCTTGTGAAAAGGTATCACCTTAAAAAAAATTGTAACTTGGCAGTTGTGGTTTGAGGAAAACCATTCTTAATTCTTTTTTTCCCCAAGTCAGTGATTTGGAAATTCCTCATAATGAGCTGGTTTAGGAGCAGCTAGGTAGCACATTTGGGAGCTGAGAATTGGGAGCACTTGGATTCAAATCCGACCTCAGACACTTCCTAGCTGTGTGGCCCTGGACAAGTCACTTAACCCCAATTGCCTAACCCTGAGAAGTGATGCTAAAACAGAAAGTAATGTTGTAAATAAAAGGGGGCAGTTATTTGCAGGGGAATAGCTATATTTAAAGCAAGAATGTCATTCTCATCTGGACTTCTAAAACACTCTTCCCATTGTTTCTTTTAATGACTAATATTGTGATTTTCCCCTCTGGATCCCAATCCCACTGTTCTTTGCCCTACATAGAAACAGGAGGGGACATATCTGGATATAAAGAAATCCTCCCTTTTCTTATCCTCATCACTGGGTCAGAGATCCCTGATAGGCTGGCAATAGAGCTGAATTTTTTCTTTCCTGGGCTTAGAGAGAATAGCTTGGAAAGTTCTCCCATCATTTGAACTGGGCAGGAGAAGATGGGGTCTGAGAGAATTACCTTTTTAACAGTGGAAGCCAGAATCCCTTTTGGGGGGGTACATGGGGGTTCAATGGAAAGAGGATAGGCAGGGGAGCTGCTCTCCCCCAGGGTTTAGCGGAGAGTTAACTTCCCAGCCTGTTATGATTTGTAAAAGAGCTTAGAGGTAGAAAGGAAAATCCTTTCTTAGATTCAGCAGCTTTCACTAATCAACTGAAACTCTAAATGTCACTGCTTGGGTGATTGTGCCGTCATGTTTCACCTCTTCCTATTATTTCAGCGAGCTGGGCCCAGGAGACTAGAGGCAGGGTTAGTCTTCCACAGAGAGGCAGAGGCAGAACCCAGGGTTCAGAGCACGAAAGCTTGTAAATCAAACTGTTAGCTTAATAGCATGTGCCATTATTCTAAACCAGTGGGGCTGAAACCAGCAGCCAGATGAAAATATAGTCTATTTGTCCACACTTTAGTGACTGAATGACTATGTAATCTCAGTAGTTGTTGGTGCTATGGAGGAGAGACAAAATTTGTTGAGGGAGAGGAGGTGTCCAGGAATTTGGGCTTAGGCTGACTGCCTTGAGAACCTTAGGCAGGTTCCCTAGTTGAAAGGGATCTAGGACCATTAGTTAAAATATTTCCAGACTTCAGAATTGGATTGGAGCAAAAGTTTGAACCTGGAGTTGGTGAACTTTATTTGAGAAATATTTTGATAACTGTGTTTCAGTTATTTAATAGGATTCTTTTGTACTCTTTTGTGTTTTTAATGCATTTAAAAAAGATTATTCTGAGATGGATTCCATGGATATTACATGACTGCCAAAGGGATTTCGTCACACACACGCACAAAGGATTCTCCTAGCTCAAATCTTCTGGCTCTAAGGTCCCTTTTAGCTTGGAGTTTTTAAATTCAAAGATTTCTTCCAGCTTTAACATTCTGCGTTCTAAGACACCTTCCATCTTTTGGGCATTCTATATTCTGTGATCTTTTTTACTTATAAAAGCTAGGGTTCAAAGGACCTTTTCAGTTCTGACGTTCCATAAGTTCTATGATTCATAGAGGTGTTCGGGTGAGTAGAGAGAAAGAGAGCTCCAGAATTCAGTAGCCACTTGGTAAATGGGGGGACAATTCCCTGATTTGACTTCTGTGTCTTCCTGAGGTCAAATAAAAGGAAATGGGCTTTAATTGTAGCAAATGAGAGTTCACGGAGACATGAGGAAGACACTTCTGACACTAAGGATCATCACACAGTGGAACAGGAGCCTCTGTCCTAGGAGACCTTTATAAAAAGAAAAAACCATCTGGTTTGGATTGACTCAAGAGTCCTGCTGAGATCTGTCCTACAGAGGTTTATGCCAAGAGTGCTTGGAGTGGGGGATGCCTCTCATTCTGTCTTTAGGCCCAATGCCTCAGTATTACTCCTCTGTTGCCAGATAAGGTTGGTGTTTCCCAACCCAGCCCATGACATACCTAACAACCTGCCAAGAAACACTGGGATATCTGGGAATGGTGCTCATCCCACCCCACTCTGTCCAGCCACCCACTGATTCAGCCACCTGTCTATTCTATACTCATAGGATGGTTAATACTAAAAGGCACCGTAGAAATCATCTATTTGGGGGCACCTAGGTGGCTCAATGGATGGAGAGCCAGGCCTAGAGATGGGAGGTTCTAAATTAAAAATGTAATCTCAGATACTTCCTAGCTGTGTGACCCTGGGCAAGTCACTTAACCCCTATTGCCTAGCCCTTACCCCTCTTCTGCCTTGGAACTGATACACAGTATTGATTTTGAGATGAAAGGTAAGGGTTTAAAAAATCATCTTATCCAATGGCCTTTTTAACAATTTTACAATTTTTACAATTTACATAAGGGGAAAACTAAGGCTTACTGAGGAATTGTGACTTGTCCAAGATCACACAGCAAGTCAGCAGCCAAATTCAGTGCAAAATGCAGGAATCCTATTAACTGGTCACAGGCTTTGTCCTACCATACGTTCCTTACTCTTGAACACATAAACAACCGCAGAACACCTCAGCCCTTTTCTTCTCTTTCTCTACCATAATCACCTCCCGTAGCTTCCAGCCTTCCATTTGAGAAGGAAAGTGATGCTGAGCAGTCAGGGAGGATCTACAAAGTGCCCATCCTGTTGTGCTATAATCAACAGAAAACAATGAGTTCTTTCCCCAAAAATGCATTTGACCCAAGAAGAAAGTTCCTGACTTTTGGCCCTGGGTTTACCACCCCTGAGAGTTCCCATTCTCATTCTTCCTTCCCTTAACGCCTTTATAGTCAGTGAACTTTCAAAAATTGAAATTTATTTCATTTTCAAATAAAGATCTGTCTTCTCTCCTGTCTACCTCTCTTCACCCCACTGAAAAGGCAAGAAAAACAAAATCCCTATTACAAGCATATATAATAAGCAAGCAAAACAAATTCCTGTATCAGTTATGTGGGGGCGGGGGGGGGGGTGTCTCCATCCTCACTCTTAAACCCATCTTCTCTCCCTCAGGAGGCAGACAACGTTGTTTCATGGTGAGTCAGTGGAGTGATATGTCAGAGTAACTCTAACCCTACCCACGCATTCCTGGCAGTCATCACAGTTAGGATGAATGGATTAAAACCATCTACTTTGTGTCAACTCTTGTGTAAATGCTGGGATTATAAATCCCGGGAAGAGAAGTCCACTAGAGATAGGACTGCAGGCAATTGTCAATGGCAGGGGGAGCAGTGAACATTGTCCAGGAGTTCCAGAGAGGGGTTGTTTACTCTGCGCGCATTGGTCTCTCCTACCTCGGACACCAGGGACACTCGGGTGCAGGAGTGGGAGCTGGAGGTAGATAGAAACATCGCCATTTATAGACTCACTGAGTTTTTTAAAGAAGCAAGTTTGCTAACTTGTGTTGACCCAACAGAATGAGCGTGCTCCCCGCGCCCCTGCCTGCCGCTTTTCTGTGTGAAAGGTGTTTAATTATTTCTGACAGAGTTCAGTTTCGACATCTGTTCATGAGGGGGGAGAGTCCATTTAGGTTATCCATCATTGTGACAGGTTTAACTTTTTTGGAAAAGATTTTTCTTCCCCTTCATAATGGGGATGGGGGATTGGGAGTGAGACGGCTGGGGGGAGGGGACTGGTAAACAGGCAGAAGAGAAAGGGGATTGAGTTGGCGGAAGGCGAGTTTGGGGATAAGGAGGAAAGTGATCTGCTGGAAGAGTACAAAGCCCCAGCTGATATTTTGCGCACACAGGCAAAGCCTATACCAGTCCAGCTAAAAGGAGGAGGAAAAAAAGGTCCCTGGGCAAACTACATTGAGTTAATTCGCGCTTTCATTGGTAACAGAGAAAGGGGGAGAGGAATAAATATTCCCAGGAGTCTTTGGTGCTCTGAAAGCACTCACAGTCCCCAAAGTTGGTCCCAAACCTATTTAATGACTAAATGAATGGCATTTGGCAGTAGAGCTGAGGGAGCTGAAATAGGTGCCAAGAAGATGCTGTGGGGAGGAGCCTGTTTGAGCTGTGGAGGCAGAACTCTCCATCTCTAGAGATTTTAAAACCCGAGACACCCTTACTATTCTGAAATGCTTTTTTATAGGTGGAGTAAGCATAAGGACCGTGTTTTTACGACCCTTTGAGCTATAGAAATCAAAATAATGCATTTCTAGCACCCTAAGTATGGTCCTACGAGATCACAGTAGGAGAAAAAAGCACCAGACAAGAGTCCTGGGTCCTGGTCCTGGCTTTGCCTTTCAATCTCAGTGTACCCTTAGGCAAGTCATTTAATTTCCCTGGTCTTAGTTTCCTCAAATAGAAAACTGGGATATCTGTCAGTCTCTGTTTTGTTTTGCGATTAGGGGTGGGGAGAAGCAAAGTGTTATCATGAAGATAAAATGAGATAATGTGCTGTGAAAAAAATTTTAATTATATACAAATGTTAGAGGTTAACATTGCAATGTAGTTTTTACTAAATAGGAGTCAAAAACTAGAATAAGAATATCTGCCTTGAAAACTTGGATTGCCTATGTTTAGATTGGATCCTATTCTGATTTTCTCTGAGAAAAAAAATCATTCAGAAATAAATTACATTTTGAAAGTGGATGTTCTTTTATTTATGCATTCATTCATGCGTTCAGGAATGATTAACTGAGGCTCCTACTACGTGCAGGGGTTTGGGAAGTCTTTCCCAGGGGATAAGCAGAAGGAATATTTAATTTCTTTTGTTGGGGAGAAAAGGATCTGAAACCCTATTGAATATTGTTTGCATTGCTCTGTATGTGTCTGAGATCCTGACTGTAAGGGGGTGGCTGGAGGGGCTTTCACAGGGGAGGGGAAGCACCCAAAGTTGAGAGCTAGGGAAAGATTAAGAGCATTTTACTCTGGTTGAGAAAGCTATTGCCAGCCTTTTATAGCCAGAATACTCCAGATGGACCAGTCCTTCAAGATGCAGATGGAAAACCAGAGAGAAAGAGTAACAGAAAGAGGGGCCAGTGTGGAAGTCATTAAATCTGTGTGTGTAAGAGAGGGGGGGGAGGGGCAGGGAGGGAGGGAGAGAGAGAGAGAGAGAGAGAGAGAGAGAGAGAGAGAGGGAGAGAGAGAGAGAGAGAGAGAGAAGGAGGGAGAGAGAAGTGATTGGTAGTGGTAGTTTTCTTGAAAAAAAAATGAGAAAGACAGAGACTGAAAAACGGATGGTGATGTAAAGGTCTGGGGTAAGAGGAGATTTAAAGCGGCTGCTCCCCCCTTCCCTATATCTCGTGTGACTTCCACAATCTGTTCAACAGCAATCGGTCATGTTCCTTCCTTGACACTACCTGCCGCAGTGGCTCTGTGCTGACAGGCAGCTGGGGCAGATGATCACTGACATATGCTAATGGATCTGACTTAGGTAGGACATAAGAGGAATACATCAAGGTGCAGCAAAACATATTTCTCCCGTGAAACTCTGCATCTTGTTCAAGTGCATTAGCTTCAGGAAGCCACCATCCCTCTTCATTGCTTAAATTGCAGTTTAGCTCAATAGAACAGCCTCCAGTTCTCAGCCCACAGTGAGAGCTGGGAAAGATTTCTTCAGTCTACCATTTCCCCAGCACCAAATCAGGCTGGGAATTTTGCAACCTATGGAACCATTCATTGCCTCAACCCCTACATTGTCACCTTATCCCTTCCTTTGCATAAATACCCCTGAGTCTTAACTGGTACCTTGCTTTTCCAGCCTTTTTACCCTTCTACCAACAACTGGGTAGGGCTTATGGGCTTCCCCAAGAAAACAAGAAATTGGGTTTAATACAAGGAACCATAGGGTTTCCTTGCCTGAGTAAAAACTATGATACTTCTCTGGGCCAATTTAGGTGAGTTTTGTGAACTCTGAATAAAAATTCAGTGACCATGGGTTTCTACCTCCATGGAGACGCTGTCAGACAGACAGTTTAGAGCAGCAACAAATGTGTGAGTTTTCCGGAAACATGACTCCAGGGCAAGGCAAAAAGCCTTCTTGACTTAAATGAACCCATCACTGTCGGGAGGTTTCCCCAAGAGGTGGAATAGCAGGGCCTCCTTGTACAGACCTATCCCTTTCCAGCATTGAGTAGGCCATATTCACAGTAAGGAAGCAGTATTCATCACACAGTGGGCACTTAATGAATGCTTGCTGTTGTTGCCGTAGGGCAATTGTTTATAACTCAGTGAAAATCACACCTAGGAATGGATGAGGCAAGAAATGGCAAGTGGCATTTTGCCCTAGCTGAGCCTGGCCAAGAGAGGGAACATGCCAGGGCCATAACTAGCATGGAGCCAATGGGGCTTTCCCCCAGGACACCAACATTAGGATAGGGCATGCTTTCTCCCCACATCAAACCCCATCCTTGTGCCTTGCCTTGTGGCATATTAGTAGCTGCCACTCTCAGGCACCCATTGCTATGATATTGTTCTCTGCCCCAAATTCCTGCAGTTCAAGAGCTAGACCACAATCATGATCACACTTTCCTTTTTGACATTTCCCAACTAATTGTTTTTGTTCCTTATGAAATCTTTTCAGTTACCACTCTAGATCTACTGACCTTTTGAAAATGGGGCATGTGCCAAAGAGGGTCCAGTTTCACTGGAGGCTTATACTTCCTCTGCTGACAGGTTCGAGTTTCATAAAACCTCCCAAGGGTGACCTAGGAGAAAGTAAAATGGAAAGGAATGGTGAGCCATTCTTAGAGAGAAGACTGATTTCCTAGAGAGGAAAGTAGATGAAATAGAAAGGGTCTGGGGGGTGGGGGGGGGGAGGAAATGAGAGAAGAAAAGAGAAAGAAAGAAAGAGAGAAAGAAAGAAAGAGAGAAAGAAAGAGAGAAAGAGAGAAAGAGAGAAAGAAAGAAAGAAAGAAAGAAAGAAAGAAAGAAAGAAAGAAAGAAAGAAAGAAAGAAAGAAAGAAAGAAAGAAAGAAAGAAAGAAAGAAAGAAAGAAAGAAAGAAAGAGTCAAGATCTGAAAAGTGAGAAACCAAGGTTATAGTAATTTCATTAAATCACTGTGTCACTTCTCTAAAAATCAGTTTCCTTTCTGTGACACAGATGCCTGTCTAAATCATAGAGGAATTTTGAAACTCAAATGGAATTTGGACAACTTGAAAAAATTATAGCATTTGAACAAGGTAGAGGATTATTATTATTATTATTATTATTATTATTATATATTGTAAAATAGATTACTCCTAAATCTCAGAAATTTTAAAAAATAAATCCATTTGTTTTTATCAGGTTAGTGTCATATTTGGGGTGTATGGGGTGTTCAGGGAGGGGGTAGTATCTCTGGTATGGAGGGCTTGTTGTGCCCTCCTAGGGCAGCTCTCCAGCCTCTGACCCTTACCTGACACCCAGCTCTCACTTGTGGCTCCTAGTAGCTGCTAGCATGCAGCAGCAGCCACACCCCGGACAACAGCTTCAACAGGCCGGCTAAACCTTGTGAGGGTAGCCATCGGGTCGTCGACCCCTGGTGAACCAGGGCTTTGCTCACCCAGCATGTGAAGACTGCTTCGGAGGAACAGATGGAAGAAACCAATAAGAAGGTTCAACAGCTGAGAGGGCTACGCAGCAAAGCACTGTGGAGTGCTCAGGGCGTGTTGGAGCACAAAGGACAACACGGCCATCCAATGCAGCTGAGGAAGTCTCCAGGTGTAACGACTTTTAGTGCCAATGGACCCAGGCTTCCAATGCTGAGAGAGTGGGACCGTCTCTGTGCATCGACTTTTCCACTTAAATCTCCTTCACGCACAAGTGTCTTTGTGCACACTTATCTATACACCATAGATGAAAATGCACAAAGACAATCGTCATCCTCGGCTACCGAGAGACTACTACTAAATTAAAGTGTCATATTTACCAACAAGTAACCAAGTAACAAGCTAGGTCCTTACTATGGAAAGGGAAGACAAGGGACAGCCCTGATATAGCAATCAACTATTCATGTTCTTAGGGTGACAGGAAAGGTCCCAGGCCCAAAGGAATATTCTACTTCAGGTCTAGAACTATATCATTTGAGCTTCCTGCTTTAGTCTAAGTCAATTAACCTTCTTTGCCTCAGTTTCCCAATCTGTAAAATAAAATGGAGAAAGAAATGACAAACCACTCCGGTATCTGCCAAGAAAACCCAAAATGGGGTCACAAAGAATTGGACTTAACTGAAACAACCAAACAGCAACCCAATACTCTCTTTTAAAAACAGCTGGGTATCTCAGTGGACTGAGAGCCAGGCCTAGAGATGGGAGGTCCTGGGTTCAAATTTAGCCGCAGACACTTCCCAGTTGTGTGACCTTGGACAAGTCACTTAACCCCCATTGCCTAGCCCTTACTACTCTGTCTTAGAACCAATATCCATCCAGTATTGATTCTAAGGCAAAAGGTAAGGGTTTTAAACAAAATAATTAATTAATGAATAAATAAATTAATAGACAGATAAAAAGTAGATGACCCTGGGGCAGCTTGGTGGTCCAGTGGATAGAGAGCCAGGCCTGCCTTAGATACTTCCTTGGGCAAATAACTTGATCCCCATTTGCCTATCCCTTACCAAACAGATACTTAGTATTGATTCTAAGACAGAAGATTAAGGCTTTAATTAAAAAAAAAAAAGCAAATGACCCATGGAGAGGCAAAACTTCAAGATATTATAAATCACACCTTAGTGCAGGTTTGACAATAGTTCAAAAGTAAAGTTTCAAAGAAGTATTTTGGTTCTTTGGGTTGGGGGTGGGGTGGGTAGGAAAGATATGGTAGAAGAGAAGTGGCTGGAAAGGTCCCCTTTGCCCAGACTATATCCGCTATCCATTAGCTATTCATTGAGTTAACAAGCTCTTCTTTTAAAATGCAATTATTATCTGGGATTGTTCAAGCTTATTAATCATTCATACCTTAATGTGAATTAGTTTAATCAAGTAACTAGATTATTTTCCTCTTAACACACACTCTGAGAGAATGGAAATTTTAGCTGGGGGAAGGGAGTAGACAACTTGGGATAATAGGACTCTTCAGAGGACAAGCTTGGGTTCTAGATTTCAGACAATAAGTCAATTAGTCAGTTGAAATTTTATTTTCAGTGAATTTTTAGACCCTTCCTTCCTTCCTTTCTCCTTTCCTTCCTTCCGTCCTTCCTTCCTTCTCTTTCTTTCTCTCTCTCTCTTTTTCTTTCTTTCTTTCTTTCTTTCTTTCTTTCTTTCTTTCTTTCTTTCTTTCTTTCTTTCTTTCTTTCTCTCTCTCTCTTTCTTTCTTTTTTCCTTTCTTCCTTTTCTTTCTTTCTTCTTTCTCTCTCTCTCTTTCTTTCTTTCTTTCTCTCTCTCTCTCTTTCTTCCTTCTCTTTCTTTCTTTCTTTTTTCCTTTCTTCCTTTTCTTTCTTTCTTCTCTCTCTCTCTCTTTCTTTCTTTCTTTCTCTCTCTCTCTTTCTTCCTTCTCTTTCTTTCTTCTTTCTTTCTTTCTTTCTTTCTTTCTTTCTTTCTTTCTTTCTTTCTTTCTTTCTTTCTTTCTTTCTTTCTTTCTTTCTTTCTTTCTTTCTTTCTTCCTTCCTTCCTTCCTTCCTTCCTTCCTTCCTTCCTTCCTTCCTTCCTTCCTTCCTTCCTTTCTTCCTTCCTTCCTTCCTTCCTTCCTTCCTTCCTTCCTTCCTTCCTTCCTTCCTTCCTTCCTTCCTTCCTTCCTTCCTTCCTTCCTTCCTTTCTTTCTTTCTTTCTTTCTTTCTTTCTTTCTTTCTTTCTTTCTTTCTTTCTTTCTTTCTTTCTTTCTTTCTTTCTTTCTTTCTTTCTTTCTTTCTTTCTTTCTTTCTTTCTTTCTTTCTCTTTCCTTCTGTCTTGGAATGGATAGCAAGTATCCATTCCAAGGCATAAGTGACTTGACTATGATCACACAGCTAGGAAGTATCTGAAGCCATATTTGAACCCAGGACCTTTCTTTACAGGGCTGGCATTCCATAGAACCACTTAACTGTCCCTAAACCCTTTTATTGATTTGTTTATTTTCTTTTACATGTAGAAAATTTTTGATAATTGTTTTCTGACATTTTAGGATTTAGTCTCTATACAAGCCCTTTCTAGGGGGTCTAAGTCTAGGATTCTATAAAAGTGGATTTGGAAGTGTTTTTCTTTGTCTAATGTTTGTTAAATTCAGAATAAGAAGGAAAAAATTGTAATGCATTATAAAAATATCCTGGTTCATTATTATGACATTTCTAGATTGTAATATAACATAAATGCTTGTGCTATCTCATTTCTGGCTCAAATCCAGGTGGCAAAGATCTATTTATGAAGGGGGACAGGAAGGGAAAGAACATTTATTAAACACCTTCTGTGTGACAGGCCCTTTACAAATATTATCTCATTGGATCCCCACAAGAACCCTTAGAGGTATGTTTGCTTTTATACTCAGATGCCTTTTTTATCCTCTTTTGACAAAGCTTAAATGACTGAATTGCAAAGATAACAAAGCTAGTAACAAAGGTTGGATTTGAATTTAGGTCCTGATTCTGGGCCCTGGGCTCTATCCACTTCACTATAAGCTGCTACAATTTATGAGACCACAATAATACTCAATATTTAAATTCACTCAGTCCATCGTTTTTAATTTTGTACCCCGAAAAGACCCAGGAATGGATCAAATTCACACAGCCAATTGAGGGCAAAGTTGGACTGATGGCATGCTAGTCCCCACCCCTACCCACCCACACACACAGAATTTTTTTTTCTATTTAAATACCAACATTGTAAAAAGGAGAGAAGCTTGATGGAAGGCTGTCTCAGTGGGAGACTAGAAAATCAGTCCTGAGCAGGTATCCATCGATTTCTAACACACTAATCTGAGTAGCCATAAAATAATTGCTAATTTAAAAAACTGGGCTTTTGCATTTGAGCAATAAAACACAGTTTGCAATGACAATCATCCCATTGAAACTGGTCATTACCACATTAACTCCTTGAGCCATTAACTAATAAACTAGTCATTGGCTCCTCTAAAATGTTATTATGTATTCCATTCTTTAATGGGCTGGCTTTTCAGACTCCTGAAACTGCTGAGGGCTAACTTTAGATAGAAAAAAATAAGAGACAGACAGTAGACTTCTCATGATGGTCAATATGTACACTGGGGGAAATGGTCTACTCAGCTGAGCTGACTGGGTTTTGAGGCTTGCTAGCTGCTGAATTTGGTATTGCTTGTTTTTAGAAGCTCAGAGAATGTTCTTTGAGGACTATCTTCTATTCTTACTCTGCCCAGAACATTGCCTAAACACATTGCTTTGATTAGGCAATGAGTTCTGTTGTGGGATCTTTCTAACCAGAAGGGGAAAGAATATGATTAAAATATCAATGAAAACACCCTAAATGGTATGAATAGTAGCCATGGGTTACTGATAGCTGATAGAAAAGGATTCACTTCCCAATAAAGATTTTTAGGCAAAAATGAAGGCACTGGTTGGCAGGAAGTATATGGAAGAAGTAAAGTAGCCATTATAGAAGTCCTGAAGGGCTTTCAGATGATGATGGGTAAGGAAGAAATGAGGGCAAGTGTCCAGGGTCCCTGAGGTAAGCAAGGGTTCTTGCTTCATAAACCATCATGATCTGATGTTACTGTTGTTCAGTCATGTCAGACTCTCTGTGACCCCATGGACCATAATTATTCATGGAGTTTTCTTGGCAAGCATACTAAAGTGGTTTGCCATTTCCTTTTCCAGTAGATCCTTTTATCTGGTAATCAGAGGTAAAGTGACTTGCCTAGAGTCCGTTATAAGGAAAAGAAGGAGCAGGAGCTGCTGCAAAGAGCAAGGTTCCAGAATTCTGGGGCAGGGGGGAGAGCTTGGCTTTTGGCTGGTAATAGTTGAAGCTAGAGGTGGCAGTGATTCTAGCTCCTTGGGTGGACCTTGTGAGTTGGACTAGTCTCCCTCTCTTGTGACTGTATCCCTTATCCAAGGGCTGGTTCCTATGTCCCTGTGAGTTGTGACTGATAGAGTGATTTCCAACAGAGCTACTCAAGACATCCAAGTGCCAACTGTCAGTGATAATTCTTTCCTGTTCCTGCTACCTTCAATTCCTTACCATCTTTATACATCAACTGGGGGAGGGGGGGGCGGTAATTTAGCTAATTGTAGGAATTGGATTTTTAGGTAGAGAAGTGTTAAATAGTGTAGATACCAACTGTCATAGTTAACAACTTGATTTTGTAGGGGAGGAGATAATTTATAGGTTTAAGATAGATTACCCTAATTCCCTTCCCTTCCTTCCCTTATCTTGGATAAGAATAAAGTAACTCTTTAAAAGCCTACCCAGCCCTATAATCTTCTGTTAACTGGCCCAAATATCCATAACCCTATCTAATCTTATAGCCATATACATATAGATATATGTGTGTGTGTGTGTGTGTATGTTATATATAACATTATTTACCTTTATTTTATTTCAAGTTACATAGTTAGGAAATGTCTGAGGCTGGATTTGAACCCAGGTCTTTCTAACTCAATTCCCAGTGTTCTTGACCACTGAGATAGAGCTACCCTCTGTAATGGAACCATTTAAAGAACTACAAGGACCAGGAGATAGGTGAGATATGATGTAGCTTGTATGCTTGTGAATGCAGAATGAGGGCTCAATCAGAATTAATAAGTGATGTTATCTATGTTCAAAGTGCAGGCTGATTTTCCTAGAAAGAAGGAAAATATCTAAATAGCATTCCTCCAGGTTATTAGGGAATGTGAAATGCTCCCTTTTAAAATGGAAGAAGGACTCCAATAAGATGATGGATGGCAAGATACAGATGCTTTCTTCCCTAAATACCCAACTGCACTCAGCCTTCCTCTATCAGTATGATGAATTTTGCTTACATGAAGTTGAGGGAATTGGCACTCTTCCTCTGATTATAGGATTTGGGTATGAATCCAGTTATTATTTATTACATTTTGTAACGAGAGTCAGCATGACATAATGGATAGAAAATCCGTCCCAAAGTCAGGAAGACCTGGCTAGTTCAAGTCTCACTTCTGATATATACCTACTGTGTGCTTTTGGTCCAGTAACATCCTCTCAGATGCTCCAGGCAATTCTCTACGATTACACATTGCAGAACAGCTGTAAGCTTGCCTTGGGAGAGGGAATTTCTTCAGTATGATATGCCTATGCCAAAAAAATTGTAGGTCCAGACAAAAAAAAGTTTTGAATAAATATGCTTTATGTTCACATGTTTTTCAGGAGTTTATTGTTGTAGGTAATGAATGTCAACTAGGAGAGAGCTAAAAATGAACCGAATGTGGATGTTTCCATGGATTTATTCTAGGTTGAAGCAAACCTGAGATAAACTAATGTTAATGTACAGAAGCTCCCCAAAATTTATCTTGGTTCATATGAAAAGAAGAGGGTGTTGTAGGACTCTCACTGAGGAGCCTAGGAACATCACTTCTAAGTCATGTGTTACATAAAAAATGGAAGGATCATTATTATTCATTTGAACTAATTGGAGGGAAGATTAGTTTTAATTATTGAGAGGTCTGAATTTTTATTTTATTTTTTAGAATCACAAAATAAATTTATTATATAATAATCATTATTAAAATATTTTTTAAAACCAAGTTCATAGACTTTGGGTAACAAACCCCTAATCTACAGGAAAGCTGAATTATGGAATTTTAAAAGAAAGTAATGAGAGATAGCTAGGTAGCATACTGGATAGAGTGCTAGGCCTAGAGTCAGGAGGTCCCGAGTTCAAATTTGATCTCAAATATTTCCCAGCTACATGACCCTGGGCAAATCACTTAACCCAATGGCCTGGTCCTTGCCACTCTTCTGCCTTAGAATCAATAGTAAAACAGAAAGAGTTTAACAAAATAAAGAAAGAAATGCCATTTTATTACTTTCAGATATGTACAATAACTTTAGCTAGTAGCAACAACAAAGGACTAAGATCTTACTCAATCAGTCAGCAAGCATTTATTAAACACTCACTAAGTGCCAGGCACTGTGCTAAGTGCTGGAGATACAAAGAGTGGAGGAGAACAATCAAAGTAGGAACTACAGGGAGAATTTTGCAATGACTTCCACTGGATTCATGATGGGTTCTTTGCCCTAATATAGCCAACAAGTTGTTGTCTATGTTCAAAATTTAGGCTAGTCTCCTGCCTTAAAAAGAAGAGAAATATCTGAACAGCATTTTTCCAGGTTATCAGGGGACATGATATGAAATGTTCCTTTTAAAAATGGAAGGAGGGCTCCATTGGTAAATCAAGAAAATAAAAGGGATCCAAGAGCAGCTAGGTGGTATAGGAGATAGAGTACTGGGCCTAGAGTTAGGAAAACATCTTTCTGAATTCAAATCCAATCTCAGACACTTCCTAGTTAAGTGGCTCTAGGCAAGTCACTTAGTTCTATTTGCTTCAACTTCCTCATCTATAAAAATTACCTGAAGAAGGAAATGGGAAACCACTCCAATATTTCTGCCAAGAAAACCCCAAATGGAATCACAAAAAGTTGGACACAATTGAAACAAATGGACAACAAATGAGAGGAAAGTAGAGTCCTAACTGATATCAGGATGTTGGAGGAATTGTGACCCAGAACAGAAAAGGGGCAAAAGGGTCACTTAATTTGGAGCACAGAAATGAATATGAAACTCTTCCTGAATAGGAGCAAGTTGGACTTTCTAGGGAGAAAGCCCCTGTTTGTCCTTCAAGGAATGATTATGTGCATCCATCTCAAAAAGGAGATAATCTAGTAAGGCCCGGGTCCTCAACTGTTTTCAGCTCCCTTTTGTGTATTATTTTTCCCCTTTAGAATTTATCTTCTAATGAGGACAGGGAATGTCTTTCTTTTTGTTTGTATTTATATCTTTAGCATTTAGCACTGCCTGGCTTGTATATAGTCAGTTTGATGGATAGGTGATCATTGGTTGAAGACCCAATTCTCTTGCCTTTTGGAATATCATGTTCCAAGCCTTGTGGTACTTTAGTGTGGAAGCTGCCAGGTCTTGTGTGATCCTGATTGGTGCTCCTTGGTATCTGAATTGGCTCTTTTTTACTTCTTGTAGAATTTTCTCCTTAGCATGAAAGCTCTTGAATTTGGCAATTACATTCCTGGGAGTTGTCTTTTGAGGATTTAGTGTAGAGGGTGTTCGATGAACTCTTTCAATGTCTATTCCTCCCCCCCCCTTGTTCAAGAACATCAGGGCAGTTTTCTTGGATGATTTCTTGTAGTATCATGTCAAGATTTCTGTTTATTTTTGGCTTTTCAGGTAGACCAATGATTCTCAAATTGCCTCTCCTTGCTCTGTTTTCCTGATTTGTCATCTTCTCAGTGAGATATTTTATATTTTCTTCTATTTTGTCAGTCTTTTGACTTTGCTTTATTAATTCTTGCTGTTTTGAAAGATAATTGTCTTCTAGTTGCCTAATTCTGGTCTTTAAAGACTGGTTTTCCTTTTCAATTTGGTCTATCCAGCTTTTTGTGGCTTCCAGCTGTTTCTCCAATTGGGACTTCTTGTTCTTTAAACTGCTATTTTCTCTTTGAATTATTTCCCACTTTTCTTGCCAGAAAGCTTCCATCTTTTTGATAAGCTCCAATTTAAATTCTTTAAGAGCTTGTGGACAATTTTCCATTTTTTGGGAAGATTTTGGGTTTATTTGAATTTCCTCCTCTATATCCACAAAAATTTTTCAGGGTCAACTCCCTCTTCTTGTTTTTTCTTGGTGGAGGGAGGTTGTTGATCCTGGGCACAATTTGCCATAACTGTGGAGGTTTTTCCTTCCCTTTTTGGTCAGAAATCTGAGTGAGATGGGCAGGCTGTCTGTGTATGGAGTTAAGAACGTAGGATTTTGCCTGAGGCAAGCTCTCGAATCTCTACAGCTTCTGCTGTTTTCTGCCCTTCTCTGTGCTATCTTCTTGAGAGAGCCCACAGTCTGTGCTCTTCAGCCTGCTGGGGTTTCAGGTGTAGTTGCTCTCAGGGGTAGGTCTTTGGTGGTCTTAGTCAGCTCCCAAGGACCTAGAGGTGTCCCTTACTCACTCTAGAGGTGCCCATCACTCACTCGCTGATTCTGGCAAGCCCAAATCCCATGTACCTTCAATGCTGCACCCTACTATAGCGTCCATTCATTCTTATAAATTTGGGGGTGGGGGTTTTTTTTGGTCTTTTTAGGTAGTCTATATTGGTGGATGCTGAGGAGAGGACAAGTCTTCCATGTAGACTGCCACCATGTTTATCTGGAAGTTCCCACTGCCTGACTTGTAATAAAATTTTAATAATACTTGTCACCTTGCCTTGCTGTCATGGAGTGAAGTCTATGCATCCCTTCTTAAAATAATGGTTTTATTTTTTTTTCAAAATCATTTTCTTCCATCAGGATTAATAAGGACTAGGTAATCAGGATGGAGTGATTTGTCTGGTCCTCCTGACTCCAGACCTGGCACTCTATCTACTGTGTTACCTTGTGGCCCTAAAATAATGCATTTAAATAACTAAAGGAAATATTACATTTCAGTTGACCAATCAGTAAGTCAGCCCATAAAAATTTATTGAACTCCTACTATATGCTGGTACCTACTATGTGCTAAATAAAGTCCTGAAGATACCAAGAAGGGGGGGGGAATAGTTCTAGTTGCAAGGAGATCATAGGCTAATGAAGGAGACAACATGTAAGCAACTATGTACAAATAATATATATGGAATAAATTGTAGATAAACAATAGAGGGAAGACTATTGTTATTGTTATTTTAAATGATATTTTATTTTACTAATTACATGTAATAAGTTTTTCACATAAGTTTTCTAAAGTTCTAAGAGCCAAATTGTCTCCCTCCTCCTACCCAGAGATGGTAAGCAATTTTATCTGGGTTATACATGTATTATTGTTCAAAACCTATTTCTATATTATTCATTGTTATAAGAGAATACTCATATAAAATGAGCCCTTCAAAATAAAAACCCAAATAAACTAAAGTGAAAAATAGTATGGGAAGACACAAGTATTAAGAAAGATCAGGAAAGGCTTTTGAAGAAGATGAAATTTTAGCTGAAATTTAAAGGAAACTAAGGAAGCCAGGAGGCAGAAATAAAAAGGAAGAACATTCCAGGCATGGAGACTAGCCAGTAAAAATGCCCAGAATTTGGTGATGGATTGTCTTGGTTGAAGAACAATAATAAGGCCAGTCTCACTAGATTACAGAGTATATAAGGGAGAGTAAAGTATAAGAAGACTAGAAATAGAGAGGAGAGCCTGGTGGCAAAAGTTTCTGAATATCAAATAGAAGACTTCATATTTGATCCCAGAGGTGAGAGGGGACCACTAGAGTTTATTGAAAAGGGAGAAAGGGTAACATGGTAAGATCTGAGCATTAGGAAAATTAATTTGACAAATAGAGTGGAGAGACACTGAAGAGACAGGAAGATAGATCAGCAGGCTATTGTAAAATTCCAGGCATGAGATGATGAGGGTCTGCTCCAGGGTGGTGGCAGTGTCAGAAGAGAGAAGGTGACTTGTATAGCCATAATGATAAAAATCAACAGGACTTGGCAATAGTTTGGCTTTGGAGGTAAGAAAGAAAGAGGAATCAAGGCTATAAGTCTGGATGACTAAGATGGTGGTGGCCTCAATAAAAATGGGGAAGTTCAGAATTGGGGAGGGTTTGGGGGGAAAGAAAATGAATTCAGTTTCAGACATGTTGAGTTTAAGATGTCTATAGAACATTCAGTTCAAGATGTCTAATAAGTAGTTGAAAATGCAAGTCTGGAGGTCAAGAGAGAAGTTAGATCTGAGAATCATCAACCTAGAGATAATCATTGAAACCTTGTGAAATCATATAGGGGAAGAAGAGACGAGGGCCCAGGACAGAGTCCTGGGGGATACCTACCTTCAGCAGGAACAACCTGCATGAAAATCCAACAAAGGAAACTGAGAAGTCTGAAAGTTGGCAAAGGTGGTGTTTTCACTACCACTTCAGAAGAGAAAGGCAAACATAGGAAGTATCCAATTGGTTAAGAAGATGATGTCAGAGAAAAGAATTTGGATTTCAAGATAACAGTTAAAAATATGGGAATGAAGACTCTTGATCAGAGATGAAGTGCACTTTATAAGGAAGAGCTGGTAATCACATATTTGACTAGTTTTACAAATCTAATCAGGAGCTTTACATTAGAACAGAAAGAGCAGGGAGAAAATTGCCCATGACATCATCATGTCACATACCAAAGAAGGTAACTATAAGGTAGGAAGGAAAAGTGGCAGTAGAGATCCTCAGAAATTCAGCTCTGAAGATAAAAATCCAAGAAATGTGTCAATAACAAAATGCCTGGCATCAGATGTCCATGCATAAATAATTGTTCACAATGAGTTGCAAGTAAGGTAAATTAAAGAAACATGTAGTATTATGCCAAAATTATACAGGGGAAGTCAGCCCAGGAAGTATGAGATACTCTCAGGACTGAAATTCTAAAGATACAAATGAAAATAATTACAACGAAGAAGAAAGATGCTCATACAGAAACACAGGAAACTCATGGACCAGCTTGGATTAAAAAAAAAAACGTGCAAAAACTAGAAGGTAACAAATATGAATGGGCAAGAAGGTGGTAAAGTGGATAGAGCTTGGAAAATCTGAGTTGAAATCTGGCTTCAGACACTACTAGTCGAGTGACCCCAGACAAATCACTTAACCCTATTTGTCTCCATTTCATCTTTAAAGTGAGATGGAGAAGAAAATGGCACGCTTCTAGTATTTTTGCCAAGAAAACTCCAAATGGTATCACAAAGAGTTGGACATGAATGAAAAATAACTAACAAGAACAAAGGGGAATTACAGAGTAATCCTGCAAGAATAGTATGGGAATGAGCTGGACCTGGCAAGGAGGGCAAAGATCAACAAAACTTATTTTCAAATTATTCTAGGGAAAGGAAAAGTCTGTAAGAAGGAAGAGTATTAAAGTCTGGGATACATGGGATGACAAAACTGCTTCTGGTTGGGGTTTTTTCCCCTGCCAAGGAGAATTATCTGACTTAGAAAGGTCAGAAAAACAACAAAAAACTAATCAGAAATTTGTTTTCCAAGATAAGGAATAGGATAGTAAGAAAATCACTGGCTGCCCTTGGTAAATTCCCTAGGCCCAGACAAATTCCATTCTAGGGTAATAAAAAAACCCAGTGGATATGATTACTGAGTGCAGTGATTTGAAAGAGCATGGGAATTACGACAAATGCCTCAGAACTGGGAAAAAAGCTCATGTTCCATTTTTTTTTTAAGGGCAGGAGTGAGATGAGAACATAGTTTGCAAACTATGGACCAGAGTTCTTAACTTTGATTTCCAACAACATATTATTAAAAAGATGGTTCAGTGACAGCCAGAAAGGAAAGTAGCAATTATTTCAAGTTGTGTGTGCCAAGCTAATCTCATTTCCTTTTTTGATAGGGTTACTGAAGTAACAAAGCAGGGGAATTCTGCCTAGTTTACATGACTTCTTTTAGCAAAAAGTTTTGTCAAGTCTCATATTCTTGTGGGCAAGAAAGACTTGGCTTATACAATGGTAGCATTAGGTAGTTTAAAGACCAGAAGATTCAAAGAATACTCTTTTCTGATTCAATGTCAGTTTGATGGCATGAAAGCTAAGGTCTTCATGGAATGTTCCAGGAATCTGTGGTTGGTCCTGTGTTACCTTACAAGTTTATTAATAATGACTTTGGATAGAGGGATAGGTCGCATGTTTAATCAGATTTGAAGACAACACAGTGCCAGAAAGAATAACTAAGACAATGGACAAAATCAGGATCCAAAAAAAAGATCCTGAGCCTAGAATGAGGAATCAAATCTGGTAAGATAATATTTCATAGGGACAAATATAAAATCTTACTCTTGGGTTCAAGAGATCACAAATACAATATGGGGGCATTTAATGATGTCCATAGCAGTTTGTTTGAAAAAAGCTAGAGATTTTAGTGAGCCGTCAGGTCAATATGAGATCTTAGGTTACATTGAGAGAAGTACAGTGGTCTTTTAGTTTGAGCTGTAACAAGAGGATGTGCAGGCAGCAATGTATTCCCTAGCTTTAGCCCTCTCATGCCAGCTCTCTGCCCTCCTGCTCCACCACTGGCATCATCTGTAACCATCACAGAACAGGTTATCTCCTTCACCAAGGACTTCCTGACTGGTAGCACTGCCTCTGCTATATCCAAGAACACAGTGGCTCCCACCAAGAGTGTCAAATCATTCCTGCAGGTGCAGCATGCAAATAAATAAATTGCTTCTGATAAGCAGTATAAGGACACGGTGAATTGTATAGCCTTAATTCCAAAAGAACAAGGGATGCTTTCCTTTGGTGAGGTAACCCAGCAAATACTAGATATTGCCCTACCCAGGTTCTTCACTTTACCTTTAAAGATAAGTAAGCAGCTGGCCTCACAAATCCTGGGCAAGTCACTTAGCCCCCATTGCCTACCCCTTACCACTCTTCTGCCTTAGAACCAACACAGTACTGATTCTAAAATGGAAGGTGAGGGTTTTTTTTAAGTATAAATAAGGAGGGGGGCAACTAGATGGCTCAGTGGATTAAGATATAGGCATAGAGATGGGAGGTCCTGGGTTCAAATTTGGACTCAGACATTTCCTAGCTGTGTGGCTCTGGGCAAGTAAGTAACTTAAACTCCATAACCTAGCCCTTACCTCTCTTTTGTCTTGGAGCCAATCATAGTATTGATTCTAAGATGGAAAATAAGAATTTTTTTAAAAGGATAAATAAGCAGGTGATTTTTGAAGGAGTGGCCAAGCACATAGTTTTGGAAATATTTTGCTGGTAATCATGTTTCTGATGTTGCAGCTGGAATTACTTCTCTCTGCTTTGCCTACCCCTTGGATTTTTTGAGAACTTGCTCAGTAACTAATGTTGAAGAGTCTGGCATGGAGAGAGAGTTCAAAGGCCTGGGAGACTGCCTTATGGAAATCATCAAGTACGACGAACTTTGTGGCTTATATCAAAGCCTCCGTGTAAGAGAAACCTACTTTGGAATCTATGATAAAGCAAAAGGTTTGCTCTCAGAACCCAAGAACTCTCATATGGTAAGCTCGATGACCGCACAAACAGTAACTGCTGTGGTGGGCATGGTCTCCTGTTTCCTTTGATACCAGAAGGTAGTAAATGATGATGCCATCTAGGTGTGAAGATACTGATAGCAGGTACAATGAGATAACGGACTACTGGAAGAAGATTGCCAAAAACAAGAGTAGTACAGTTTTCTTTCTTCAAGGGTACTTGGTCCAGGCTACTTAAGACACATAGGCAGAGTTTTCATGCTTGTCCAGTACGATAAATTGAAGAGGGTAATTTAAATATATCCCGACTAAAAATGGAAATAGTGAATACAGAGCATGTAGAATATGTAACCAAACCCAGCATTTTGGATGACTGCCCTTCAAGAGAAATTCCTGTTGTCTTTTTATCCAAGCCATATCATGGATGTAGAGGAACTAGGAAAAATTCTTGGGAAAAAACAAAAAGACCCATTTATTGTGATCTGTTAGACACACAATGGAAATGATGGTTTGATATATTGATTCCATTGGCTTTAGGAAGTAACAGTTACCATGGATCAAAGGAAACAGATCAACTTAGGCCATCTGGTTTAAATATTAGTCAGTAAACTATAAATTTGGTTTAAGTTTGTTTTTTTTTAAATCATGCCTCCTATTTGGACGTAAGCACTATAATATACTATTTTGCACAGCTGAATATTTGGCAGTTATGTTGATGTATGTTGGGCATTCTGCTATAAAACAGTAAGTACACAGGATACTCTAAGATTCCTGATATAATAATGGGTTTTATCCAACATAGTTTGATTGTGGGGGGTTTGGGGGTTCATGTGTGTAATAAAGGTACAGAATTTATATTAATCACAATAATAAAAAGTGGGTGCTGCATTTGGTATGTACAGAGAATATAAGTTAAGATTTATTGAAAATAAATTGTATGACCTGCCTGAAGTCCTACATACAAAGAAGCAATGTAAGTAAAGAATTTTCGCTTCCTACCTCTCCTAGTACAACTGAGCTATACGGATTCTTTTATGCTACAATTCAAAAATGCATTCCAAACAGTACCTTTTATAGACAAGACAACAAGGATCAGAACCATGAAATTATTCATCTATGGTTACATGGCAATAAATAACAGAGTCAGAACTGCAGAAGATTTCAATCCTGCCATGAATATGAGTAAAGACTGTAACACATAGAGTATTATGTAACAAATAGTTACATTCCTGCAATGGGACTATATACAAAATGAAAATTATTTAGTGACTTATAGTGGGAAAATAGTGGACAGGTAGGTGGTACAGTGGATAGTGTGCCAAGCCTGAAGTCAGAAAGATTCATCTTCCTGAGTTCAAATATGACCTCAGACACTTTTTAGCTATGTGACCCTAGGCAAGTTACTTACCTATTTGCCTCAGTTTCCTGAGTTTATTTCTGGGGACAACATTTTTAGAAAATGATATTGACAAACTAAAGAGTGTCCAGAGAAGGACAACGAGGATGTTGAAAGACTTCAAGATCATGGCATGTGAGAATTAGTTGATAGAACCAAGAATATGTTGTCTGGAGAAGAGAAGTTTTAGGGAAAATAAAATCAAAAAGAAAATATTTTTGTTTCATCATTTTTTCAGTTATCAACTCTTCATGACTCCATCTGTGGTTTTCTTGGCAAAGATATTAGAGGTTTGCCATTTTCTTCTGTAACTCATTTTACAACTGAGGAAATGGAGGCAAAAAGAGTAAAACCCAGGGTCACACAGTATCTGAGGCAGTATTTAAAACTCAGGAAGATGAATTCTCCTGTCTCTAGGGATAGCATTCTACTCACTGTACCACCTAGCTGCCCCAAAAGGACAAGGTAGCTCTCTTCAAATATGCAAAAGTCTCTTGCAAAACAGGAATTAGACTTGTACGACTTTGTCCTGGAAGGAAAGAAGGAATAATGTGTGGGAGTTAACAGAAAGACAAATTTAGTTTTGATTTAAGAAAAAATTTCCTAACAATTAGAGTGATCGCAAAATTAAGTGGGTTGCTTCTAATGGAAGTGGGTTTCTTCCCTCGAAAGGAGAGGTTTCTTCCCTCCTTTAGGGAAAGTGGAACTAAGATGGCAAAGAAGGTACACAGATCCACCTAATCTCTACCAAATTACCCCCCCACCCCCAAAACATAATATAATGTCTCAAAATAAATTCTGGAGCAATATAACCTACAAAAAGATAGGGTGAAATAAATTTTCAGTCCAAATCAACTTAGAAGAATGGCATGGAGATCTAGTGCATGGAGTGGAAATAGAACACAAAGCAAAAAACCAAAGCAGATTGACCCAACATGTGGCAACAGGCCTTGGGTGCAGCTGAATCAGGAGCAAAGGCTTACAGAGCTCTTAGCCATATGCAGTAAGGGAATGTCAAACAACTGCTCAGAAAGAGATTGTAACCCTTTCTTGGCTCTGGGCACAAGATGCTTGCTCATTGCCCAGACACAGAACCAGGTTGCATTCCAGAGGCACAGTCTCAGGGTGAGGAGGAACACTAGTATACACCTGTACTTTGTGGCTGCAGAGGAGCAGGAGACCCTGGTCAGAGTTCCAAGGTAGAAAAGAATACTCATGGTTACTCACAGACTAGAGCACAGGTCAGGGGAGTATTAAACACACTTCTTCAATCATACGACCTTGGAAGAACTAAAAACTTATAGATTCCCAGAGCTAGCTCTAGAAGTAGCTGCAGAAATAATCTGAAGCCTAGAGCAGCACTCCCTTTACCATATGTACAAAGCCTACCTTTTAACAGTTTTTTTAATTAAAAGGAAAAAGGCTGGAAAATGGACAAGTAATAAAGAAACTCAACATAAAAAGTTATTTTGATGCCAGGGAAGACAAAAACACAAACTCAGAAGACAACAAAGTCAATACTTCTGCATCCAAAGCCTAGTTTTTTAGCCCAAAAAGAATTAATGAAGGAGCTCAAAAAGATTGTGAAAATAAAATTTAAAAGGTAGAAGAAAAATTGGGAAGAGAAATGAGAGTAATATTGGGAAATCATGGGGTGGGGAGGAGTCAACAGCTTGGTAAAGGAGGCACAAAAAATCATGAAAAAATTAAGACCTTAACAAACAAAACAGGACAGCTGGTAAAAGGTACAAAAATCCAATGAAGAGAAGAACTTCTTAAAAAGCAGAATTGGCCATATGGAAAAAGAGTTATAAAAATTTACTGAGGAAAAAAAGCTCTTTAAAAAGTACAATTGACAAATGGAAAAAGAGTTAACAAAAGTTCAATCAAGAAAATCAAGCCTTAAAGATTAGAATCGGGCAAGTGGAAGATAATAACTCCATGAAACAATAAAACAGAGTCAAAAGAATGAAAAAATAGTAGAAAGTGTGAAATATTTCATTGAAAAAGCAATTAACCTGAAAAATAAATCCAGGAGTGATTATCTAAGAATTATTAGACTACCTGAAAGCCATGATCAAAAAATGAACTTAGACATCATCTTTCAAGAAATTGTCAAGGAAAACTGCCATGATATTCTAGAACCAGAGGACAAAAGAGAAATTGAAAGAATGTACCAATCACTTCCTGAAAGGGATTGCAAAAAGATAACTCCTAGCAATATTATAGCCAAATTCCAGAACTCCCAGGTAAAGGAGAAAATATTACAAGTAGCCAAAAAGAAACAATTCAAATATCATGGAGCCATAGTCACAATAATACTAGCAGCTTCTACATTAAAGGATCATAGGACCTAGAATAGGATATTCCAGAGGGCAAAGGAGGTAGGACTTCAACCAAGAATCACTTACCCAGAAAAAACTAAATATAATCCTTCAGGGGGGAAATGGATATTCAATGAAATAAGAGTACTTTCAAACATTTCTGATGAAAAGAACAAAGTTGAATGGAAAATTTGACTCTCAAATATAAGATCCAATAGAAGCATAAAAAGGTAAATAAGAAAGAGAACTCAAAAGACATTCAACAAGGTTAAACTGTTTACATGCCTACATGGGGAGAAGATTCTTGTAACTCCGAAGAACTTTATCATTATTATGGCAATTAAGAGGAATGTGCACATACAGAGGGTAAATGTATGAGTTGAATATAACAAGATGATATTAAAAAAATAAAATTAAGGCATGAGAATGATGAATGTATTGGGAGGAGAGAGAAGGAAAAAATAGAATGGGTTAAATTATCTCACATAAAAGAAGCATGAAAGAACTTTTACAGGGGGTAAGATGGGGGAGGTGAGGAGGGGAGCACATGAACCTTACTATAATTGGAATTGGCTCAGTGAGGGAAGAACAACAACTGTCAATTGGGTATAGAATTCTATCTTACCCTATAGGAAAGTAGGAAAGGAATGGGATAAGAGAAGGGGGCTAGAAAAGAGGGCAAATTTGGGGAGGTGGTGATCAGAAACTAAACAGGAGAAAATAGGATGGAGAGTAATACATAGTAATCATAATGGTAAAATTTTTTTTATAAATATCTCTAATGTAGGTCTCATTTCTTAAATATATAGAGAAATGAGTGGAATGTGTAAGAATACAAATCATTCCCCAATTGATAAATGGTTAAAGGATATGAATAGACAATTCTCAGACAAAGTAATTAAAGCTTTCCATAGTCAAGCAAAAAAAATGTCCTGTCACTGTTAATTAGAGAAATACAAATTAAAACAACTCTAAGGTACCATCCCACACTTAACAGATTGGCTATTATGACAGAAAAGGAAAATGACAAAACTTAGAGGGGATGTGGGAAAATTGAAATACTAATGTATTCTTGGGGGAGTTGTAAACAGATTCAACCATTCTGGAGACCATTTTGGAGCTATTCCCAAAAAGCTATAAAACAGTACATACCTTTTGACCCTGCAATATCATTACTAGGTTTGTTTCCCCAAGAGAAGAAAACCAAAAAGGAGAAGGATCTAAATGTACAAAAATATTTCAAGCAGCTCTTTTTGAGGTGGGCAAAGAATTGGAAAGTGAGGGGATACCTATCAATTGAGGAATGGCTGAGTAAGTTATAGTATATGATTGTAATGGAATACTATTATGCTATAAGAAATGACAAATAGGAACTGGAAAGACTTGGATGAATTGAAGCAGAGTGAAATAAGCAGAACCAGGAGGATATTGTAAATAATGACAGGAATGCTGTACAAGAAACAACTGTGAATGACTTGGCTGTTCTCAACTATACAATGATCCAAAACAATCCCAAAGATCTCATGATTAAAAAAAAAATGTCATCTGCTTCCAGAGAAGGAACTGGTGGAGTCTGAATAGACCAAAGCAAATTTTTTTCATTTTCCTTCTTATTATTTTGTTCAAGATTCCTTTCACAAAAAGATTAATATGGAAAAATGTTTTATGTGATTGCATATAGAAAATCTATGAGATTGCTTGCCATCTTGGGTTATGGGGGTAGGGAAGAAGAGAATTTAAAACTCAGAACTCTTTTTTTAAATGTTAGAAATTGTTCTTACATGTAATTTGGAGGGAAACAATTTTTTAAAATTCTTCAAACAAAAGCTGTATACTACTTGGGTATTCAATAAAAGAGACTCATGTTTAGATGGAACTAGACAGCCTCTGAGATCCTTCTCAACTATAAGATTCAGAGATTCTGTGAACCCAGTGCTAACTAAATCTTTTCTGGTAGATTGAGATGATAAGCAGATTTGAAACCATGTCATCTGAGGAATTATGGACATTTAGCCTAGAGAAAAGAAGACTGGGGAATAGAGGGAAGGCATTGCCTTCAATTGTTTGAAGAGTTTTCACATGAAAGATAGTTGAAGCTTATTCTGCTTGACCACATGAGGCAGAAGTAGTACTTATCAACAAAAATAATAGCTAGATAAATATCAGCTATGTATAAAGAGAATATTATTTAAAGATTAGAATTGTTAAAAAAAAATTCACTAGCCAGTCTTGAAGATGGGAGGTCCTTCATTCAAATCTAGCCTCAGACACTTTCTAGCTAAGTGATTCTGGGCAAGTCATTTAACCCCAATTGCCTTGCCTTAATCTTTTCTGCCTTGGAACTGATACTTAATGTCAATTCCAAGAGAGAAGGTAAGGTTTTGGTGTGTTTTTTTAATGATTCTCAGAAGAAGGTTCATGTCTCTTGACATATTTAATTGGTGGTAAAATAACCCATTTGTTGAGATTATCTGAGAGGGACTCATTTTCAGGTAGCAATTGGACTAGATGAATTCCAAGGTCTTTTCCCAATTCTGAGGTATCACAATTCTATGAAAAAAGCTCTCTCTCTCTTCTGATAGAATTTGAAACCTTGTTTTGTTTTGTCATTATACCCACACCAAATAACACACGATAAATGCTTTTTGATTTGAACTGAAATTTTCTCCTTCCTTGAATGTCTCACCATATTCTATTTGTACCTTCTCAAGGCACTGGTTGTGTATTTTAAATTTTGTTATAATTGTTTAGGAATTTGTCTTATTCGCCACTTATAGGCTATAAGCTTCAGCAGGACTGAACTATGTCTTGTTTCACCTTTGTGTTCCTAGGGCCTAGGACAAAGCATAGTATATAGTGAGTTCTTAATAAACATTTGATAAAATGAATGGATTCTAGCAGTTCATTTCTATAATGAACAGATAAGAATGAGTTATCTGCAGCATCCTATTTACAACACATATTGAATGTTGTTCCATAGAGACCTTAATATGATTTGTTCTCTTTAATAGGTTGAACAGTCCTCGGATAATTTAATTTTCTTAATTTACTTCATAAATACTTCCTCAGAAAGTACAAAAGTGGGGCAGCTAAGGAGCAAATTGGATCAAGTTCTAGGCCTGGAGTGAAGAGGCCCTGGGTTCAAATCTGACCTTAGACAGTCCCTAGTTGTGTAATCCCAGGCTAGTCATTTAACCCCATTTGCCTATATGTACATATGTGCATATGTGTATAGGCATACACATATATACATATATATCTATATTATGAGAGAGAGAACTGAAGGAAGTAAGAGAAGGAGGAAGAGAAGGAAGGAAGGAAGGAAGGAAGGAAGGAAGGAAGGAAGGAAGGAAGGAAGGAAGGAAGGAAGGAAGGAAGGAATCTTTACCCTAATTTTTGTGTCCCCAGTCTGGGACAGTAGGAGACACTTAACAAATGTTTGCTGACTGATATTGTATTTTAACTGAGTGTAGAAGTTGGGTATAAAAAGCTGAAATAAGACTTAAATAATGCCCTTAAAGGTCTTAAAAATAAGTCAGGAGGAAAAGGCATTCATAAATAATTATAATACAAAGCATATTATGATACTACATGGAATAGGACTTGGAACTGGAAGGAAAATTATAACATTACAAAAGATTCGTTTTTGGAGTATTAGGTCATCAAAGAAATAGAGAAGATGAACCTTCCCCCAACAAAAACAAGTATCATAAGGACTTGAAGAGCATCTTGTCTTCTCTTGAATAACAGTGTCATGGACAGCCTAGTATGAACAACAAAAACAATAACAATATATGACAGCATAAATTCCCCCAGAATTTTGGATTCAAAGGTGATTTCCAGATTTACCTTGTGTTTTTTCTCCATTTTAATGGCTTTTTGAGCTGCTTTTTGTTCCTGTACCCATAGCTGCTGGTACTTGTGCTGCATCAGATCAAAGAAGGGTGTGGAAGGCCTAGAACAAAGAGCCCAAACATGGTTTAGGAGAAAAAATGCTAACCAATGAGTTTTTCTGCCTCACCTCTGTTTATATGATGACTAACCATTTTCTTATAAATGCCTGGGAGCTAAGAAACCACACAGGCAGGACAGCCTTACTGCAAGGCATCTAGTAACTGCTGGTCATACCCATTCCCATGATCTCCTTCAATGCTATTGCTGTTCAGTCATTCAGTCATATCCTATTCTTCATGACGCCATGGACCATAGCTATCTAGGCAGTTTTTTTGGCAAGGACATTGGAGTACTTTGTCATTTCCTTTTCCAATGGATCTAGTAGACCAATGCTATGAAATCCTTCAATTGGACCTTTGTTAGTCATAGAAAAATTGCATCTCAAATGCCAGCACCCCCTTCCATGAGACTCCTAACTTCTGCACACTAGGTAATGTTGGAATGCCACCACAGAATAGGGGAGCCTCTGGCTTGTTATTGCTGATGTGCCTTTAGAGTTGAAAGGGAGAAAATAAACATTTCAATTAAGATCAATCAACTGTCCAAATAAATCTGGTTCATGGAGTGCTTAGGATCATCTGGTCATTCAAACTGCCTGAAAAAGCCCCTAGAATATTTTGGAGGGTCAGTTTATAGATGGTCTCTTGGTGGCCAACAATGCATGGAATTATAGACCTAGATCTGTAAGGAATATCAAGGGATTATCTAGTTTAACCTCATTCCTTTTGCAGATGAGGAAATGGAGATATAGTAACTTAGCCAAGTCCACACAGTAAGCCTCAGAGACTGGATTTAAGGGGAGGGCCTCCAACTCCAGGAGTAGTTTCTTTCCTTTGAACTATACTACCTGCCAACAAAAAGAATTCTTAATAGCAAAGAAATGGGCAAAAGGGATGGATGTTTTTGACTTGATGAAATTGCAGGCTCACCAGACATCTAACTACAACTGGTATTGGAGAGTGTATAGCCAAAGAAGACTGCTTTTGATAAGGACAGCATAGTATACCAGAAAGGATATTAGAATAAGGTTTGTGATACCTGACTTCTAGTTTCAGTTCTGCCATGAACTAGTAGTGGGACTCTAGGTAAGTCATTTAAACTTACTGTGTTTCATTTTATTCATCTACAAAAGAAGGATAATAATTTCTTCCCTGTTTCTCAAAGGACATACTCTAGGTAAAATTGTTTTGAATAATCACAGAGCACAACACAAATGTACCACCAATGATATAGATAGATGGGGAAGCACAAGATCAGATGAACCCCTAGGAGGCCTTTAGAAATGTAGCTAGTGGCTCTGTGGAGCAGCCCACCCATCCTGAAGTAGAAAGCAATAGAAATATGTTATTAAACTCCTTGGCCCAGCCTTCTACCTAGTTATATCATTTGGAGACTCTCTGGCTTGTTTCCTACCAACACCATCCAGTTGCCTGGTATCATGGTCATTTTCCCTGAATTTCAGATAGAGGCTACCTCAATTCCCGGGAAGAATATTAGGAGCAGAGTAGTTAGCTGCACCCCCTCTTACATGCTCATCTAGCTCTTGGTCAGTCCCTAGGACTACAAATTTAAATCCTAGATTTCCAAACCAAACTTTATGAAAGGATCCTCCTTGTGTCTCACCTCCCACCCCCAGAAAGTCATTCTTCAGAACCCCAACAATCTCCTTTTTTTGTGAATGTCTAATCTCTAGGTAGGTTATTTTTCAGACAGTATCTGGCAATCTGATCTCATCCTTAAAACCTGCTATTGAAGAAAGTCAAGTAGTGATTCGCCTCCTTCTAATCTCCATCTCCATCCCTCTGACTATATCCTCTTATTTTGATGTTGAATGGTCTCAGATATCTCCTCAGTCTCTATGAGTGAAGATTAGATAAGTTAGAATGTTGGGACAAATATAATGAGACAAAACACGGGGACAAATGGAGGTGCAGTGAATAGAGTGCCTGGCCTGGTGTCAGGAAGACTTGAGTTCAAATCCAGCCTCTAACACTTACTAGCTCTGTGGACTCATGTAAGTCATTGTTTGCCTCAGTTTCCTCATCTGTAAATGAGCTGGAGAAGGAAATGGTAAACCACTCCAGTATCTTTGCCAAGAAAAACCTAAATGGCATCATGAAGAGTCAAACACACTTGAAACAATTGAACAACAGGAAAGAGATAAATACTAAGTTCCCACTTAGTGGGTTCAAAAGATCAACCTCACAAATGCAGAATAAGGGAAAGATCTAATGATATCCACAGCAATTTGTCTGAAAAAAAAGGCAATTTTAGTGGACTGTAAATTCATTAAAAGATCTTAGACTACATTGAGAGACATAATGTCCAGGAGTAGGGAACTGTATAGACCCAGTGTACTTTTCCAGGTCAGACTACTATTGGCATTCATTTATGACTGCCACATTTCAGGAATGACATAGATGAGCTAAAAACAAATATCCTGAGGAGGTCAACCAGCATAGTGAAGGGCCTCAAGATCATGGCATTATGCCTATCAGTTGATGGAACTGGAGATATTTAGCCTGGAGAAGAAAAAGACTTAAGGGAAAACAAGATTGAAAGAACAGGATAGCTATTTTTAAATATTCAAAGTTTCCTGGAACTGAGCTTAACTAGGCCCACAGATGAATTCCAACATTAAGCACTGGGTCTTGGGGAACAGAAGACCACCTTGAGATAGTCCTCTCTCCTACCATTGCCGTCCTGGCTAGGGATTCTCTTTGGTAGAAGTATGCCTCCCTTTGGGAAGTTGTTTTGCCTTCCCTGGGCTGCTAGGCTTTCAGCAGGATGCCAACTGAATTGAGAGCAACCACGAGCTTTGAAATGCCACTCATGACCAGATGATCTTTTTATAGTGGAGGCAGAAGCCAGCAGTGCGTCTACAAATAGTGGCTCTTTTGTTTTCTGGTTCCTTCACCCCTGTGGTGACTTTTATTACTTAATTATTACACACCCCATGCTTCAGAACAGCCTAATTTATAGTCGTGTTTTCTAATGATACCAGAGGCATAATCTAGCAATATCTACCCCGAGAGGCCATTCATATCAGAAGAGCTCTTTCAACACCTCCTCCCTTCCCCTTCACTGCATATATCACAGGCAGCCAGGCCAGCCTCTGCTGTTTTCTGTGTTCCTCCAGCAGCTGGCTCTGACCATTTTCAACAGGCCAGTACCATAGCTTTCTTCCTTTCCCACCCAGTGGATGCTCCCCTCCTCCATTTCAAAGCCAGGGAAAGGATTTGGGTGTAGGCATTTACTAATGGAACTAGCCAATGGCAAGAGTCTAAGCCTTAACCCAATGCAACCATCTATCCCCAGCAGTTTGGACTAATTGGGGGGGAGGGGTTTGGGGAGGTATTTATTATTATTATTAAATTAAGTCTGAATTTTAGTATTTTTTCAAAGCAATACAGTTAAAATGCTTGCAAGTATGATACACATTATAAATGGAACTATCTGCACTTAAATAAAACTGGGTAAGTAAAATGAAAAACAGATAGTTGATGACAATCTTATGGTACAAAATGGCACAACTTAAACAGGAAAGTCCTATAAGCCACCTGGACCCTGGAGTTAAAAGCCTGTTCTGGGATTTCTTGCAGCAATAGCATTTAGACTACTTATGAATGGAGATCCAGCAATTTGTTTTTCCCCCCAAACAGTTAATGAAACACCATACCTGGAAGAAAAAAAAAGCAATAGAACACTTGCTACCTAAATCTGCTCCACACTCTCCCATTTAGAAGTTGGAGAGCATCCAGAGGAATGATGACCAGGATGGTACAGGGCCATAAAATCATGATACATGAAGGGCTCAGAGGTTTTTAGCTTAAAGGAGAGAAGATGGGGAAGGAGGGAGGGAGATAGAGAACAGTTGCCTGCCTTTGAGTGAGCTCTTATGTGAGGAGAAGGATAAGACTGTTCAGAGGGTAGAAGGAAAGAAGAAGGAACAATGAGAGAGAATTACAGAAAGGCTGAAAGAAAAAACTTCCTAACAGAGTTCTCCCATACTAGAATGGGCTGCTTCTAGTAGAATTTTCCTCACTAGAGGTCTTCAAGATATATATAGATAATGGTCCACTGAGGGTCTAGGTTCAACTGGGTAGAACCATTAAAACTTGCAAAGGGAGAAACTCTCCAGAACATTTTTATTCAGAAAGAATAATATATCCTGGGTTGGACTGTTCTGTATTTTCTTGTTGTGGGTATTGTCTTGTTGTGGGTATGCGGAAAACTCCTGGTATGGGCCTTACATCCATCAATCTAAGTCCCACTCCACCTACAACTACCAAGTTAGTAGTTAAGAGCTAGGGAGTTGTACTGATAAGTCCAGTGTAACATGGTATCAGAAGCCAAGTCTGAACTTGACTCCAAGTCCAACACAGCCTCCTTCGTCTATCCACTAAGCTTTGCTTCATCTCTATTGAGGTTTTACTGTAGTTATAGTCATCTCTATTGAGGTTTTACTGTAGTTATAGTCAAGGTCAATCAGAGAGGTTACTTTCCCTCTAGCTGCCCTTCTAACTTCCTTCTACCACAGCTCAATGCTCCCCAAACTCTTTAGCCACTCTAGTCTCTCCTATTAGTGAAGAAAGTGATCTGGTAAACTGATTCACTCTGAGACATCAGGGAATTCCTAGGCTATTCCTCATAAGAGCACAGTATGTTCACTGTTAAAGACAATAAGAAAAAAGAACAATGCTCAACAGAAAGGAATGAACCAGTAATGATCAAATGCAAATACCAGTGAGAGAAATACCTTTGGGGAGATCAGACTTTTTAATATCCCTTAATTTACATCGTCTTGAATATAACATAGTGATTTCTCTGTTATACACTATGAAGATAGGTATTTCTGCCATTCAAATATGGCAAAGGTCAATGTATTTGCCTTACCTAACTAAATGGGTTTTTAAAAATAATTAGACAGGCAGCTAAGAACAGTGGATAGAACACCAGGCCTGGAGTCTGGAGGCCGTGGGTTCAGATCTGGCCTCAGAAACTTCCTAGTGGTATGACCCTAAGCAAGTCATTTAAACCTAATTGAATACTCATCGACAGTCTTCCATCTTAAAATTGTTACTAAGACAGAAAGTAAGGGTCTAAAATAATAATAATAACAATTAGCACTAAGTACAATAAAATAGACCTAACAATCCATATGGACCATGTCTTTTTCTATGACTAAAATTTTTCAGGGTTTTGATCTTAATTCTGAACATGCTTAGCACTGGGTCTAAGATGTATGTAGAACAGGGTCTTGCATTTAACAAGTCTTTATTACATATTTAGTGAATGTGTGATGTACAAATATGTAGGTGATAAATCAGTCATTTAATCTGAAAGTATTAAGCACTGCTTACGTACCAGGTGCCATATTGGAGATAAGATATCAACCAGTTACTAAGTAAATCAGCAAGCATTTAAGCACCTACTATGTGCCAGCACCAACCTAAGTGCTGAGTATAAAAAACAAAAACAAAATAGTTCTTGCTTTCAAGGAATCCATAGTTAAATATGAGAAACAACAAGGGGGGAAAGTATATACAAATAAAATATGTAAAGGATGAATTGAGGGTAGTCTCAGAGACAAGGCACTAGGATTAAAGAGGAGAAGAAAAGACTTCTTGCAGAAAGTGGGGCATTAGCTGAGGCTTGAAGGAAGCTAGGAGGCAACTGATTGGCTATGGGATAAAAGGAGAGAGTATGAGGAATCACTCCGGTGGCTGGGAGAATGGTGGTGCCATTGCCAGCTTTGGACATATTGAGTTAGCATGTCTATCAGACATCCAATTCAAGATGTCTAAAAATGAGTTGGAACTATAAGGCCAGAGGTGGGGAGAGAGGCCAGGGTTACATAAACAGATCTAAGAGGTATTTGCATAGGAATAATTAAAACTAATGAGGCCCCAAAGTGAAATAGAATAGAGCAAAGAAAGCTAGGTGGTTCAGTAGAGTGAGAGGGAGGCCTAGAGACAGAAGGTCCTAGATTCAAATCTGACCTCAGACACTTCCTAGTTGTGTGACCTTGGGCAAGTCATTTAACCCCAATGGTCTAGCCCTTACTGCTGGTCTGCCTTGAAATCAATACTTAGTATCAATTCTAAGAGGGAAGGGAAGGGTTTTAAAAAAAAGAAAAGAAATAGTATTGAGGAAAAATAAAAGAGGTTCTGGATACAATCTTGGGTGATTCGCACTGTTAGTAGATATGATATAAATAAAAATCCAGCAAAAAAAATACAGATAAGGTAAAAGAGATATATCATGAAAACCTTAAGAGAAAAGAATTAAGGTAAAGAAGATGATCAATAGTGTCTGGTTTCCCACCAGGCAAACCTCATCACATCCTGGAAGATCACTGCAGCCACAGAGTTCATTCCTCAGAAGTACCCTCTGGGTGGCAGCTAGGGGGCTCAGTGGATTGAGAGCCAGGGCTAGAGAAGGGAGGTCCTGAGTTCAAATTTGACCTCAGATACTTCCTAATTATGATCTTGAGCAAGTCACTTAACCTCCATTGCCTAGCCTTTACCCCTCTTCTGCTTTAGAACCATTACACAGTCCTGACTTTAAGATAGATGGCAAGACTTAAAAAAATAAAAAATTGCTCCCTTTTCCTGGAGATCCATCTTCTGAATGGGACAGCTCCTCCCAGAATGTCCATTTAAAGGCAATGCCTAGGTTCATTGCCCATTGGGCTGCATTCTTTCAGAATTCTTCATTATGTCCTGCACTGGGAGTGGAAAGAAATATTGAATTTGAGATGCCCATGGGATATTCAGTTCAAGAAGTGTTTGGTGATAAAGGACTGTAACTTGGGAGAAAAAATAGAGCTGGACACATAAATCTAGGGGATGTCTACATGAAGATGATATTTGAAGCCATGGGAGCTAAGATCACCAAAAGGGTCTAGAGAAAAGAGAGAAGACAGCCTAGATTGGAGCCTTAGAGTATGCATACACACAAGGTATGGGGGACATGGATGATCATCCATAAAAAGAAACCAAGAAGGAAAAGAATCAGGAAAAGCAGTATCATAAAAATCTCAAGGAGAAAGGCTATTCAGGAAGAAAGGTCTTCAGTGGTGTTGAATGTTGTAAAAGGATGAGGAATGAGAAAAGGCCACTGGATTTGACAATTAAGAGATTACAGTTAATTTTGGAGAGAGTGATTTCAGTTGTCCTAGAATAGCCTATACATGCTATTTTGTTTGACTCTCCTTTTCTTTATGAAGCTTTTCAGTGGCTATTTTTGCAGATATATTTAAAAATCATACAGATTTTTTTCTTGAATATAAATGCAGTTCCGTATTATAAAATGAATATCTTTTCTACCCAGATTGAATGATTTTGCCACAGGCTCAGAGCCCCTATGGTAATAATTATAAGCATAATTTCTATACTTTATTCTGAGTAGCTGAAATAACTTCATATATAAGATCTTAATTATTTATTCTTACTGAATGAGAAAAAGGGGTGGGGATGCTCTAGCTGGGGAAGCCGAAGCCCAGAGAGGTCAAGTAACTTGCCCAAGGTTACACAGCAATTCAGTAGCAAAGCCTGTGCCATCACCCCTAAGGCTATACTGTCTCTCTTTGATGATTTGAGATACTTTGTGAATATGAATGAGCTTTCAGACTGGGCTAACTAGATACCAAGTAACCAAGACTGTCTAGCAAACAAATTTCAAAGCAGAAAACAAAATTTAAGCATCCTAACTCCCCATACCTTCCCTAATGACTCCACTACATGGCATCTTTTCATTTTAATACAAAATATCAGATTTACAATACTAGACATCCTCAAAACCCTTAAAAATAATGTTGTGTTTTCCCCCCAGCACTCAAAGATTTCTAAGCTCCAGGAAGAAGATTCAGAGAAGATTTAAGTTTTTCCTTAGGGGAGATAATGAAGGATATGAGTTCTGATATGCAGGAGAAGGAAGAAGAACCATAGCCAGTCAAGTACCTAGAGCAAATTCATCTTAGTCTCAGATTCAGTGGGGAGATGTCACCTTTCATCTCCTATGCCACCCAGGAGAAGTCAGCTGGGCTGGGGAAAGTTGTGTGAAAAGGTCATAAGGACATGGAATAGGGCAAAAGCCCCCATTACAGACTACAGAGCTCCTCTGGGATATGGATAGATAAAGGAAAGCCATTTGTCTCCTAAATACCCAATAGCTGAATCCTAGGGGAAGGAGAGGTGAAGAGGAGACTCCCAGAAGAGAAGGTCTAAAGGAGCCAGACAAAAGTTCCAGGTGAGAGCTAGGAAACACATTAGGAATCAAGGGTCATTAGGGAGTTGGGGGATGGGAGTGGGGTAGAGGGAGGGGGAGGCTTCCAGCCCTCTATAATAACATATAGAGGTTGGGGTGATCTAGGGACTAGATTCAGTCTAGAAAGGGGCTAATTCCCTAAGAAAGATAAGCAAAGAAGAGAAATACCCTTGATACAAAGAATCAACCTCCACTATAAAAGGAAACTTTATTTAAACAACTCAAAAATTTTGTTTGAAAAGTGGAATTAATAAGATTAGTAGCATTTCACCTTTAGACATAACAATAACTAGGGTCTACTACAAAGAAAACCCTAAAATTCAATCTGGATTTTTTAAAATTTCAAATTATTAACCTGGTAGATATCAACATAGATAAACATGTTCATATACAAAGAAAAAGAGATTATATGTGGAATCATGATTCTTTTATGTAAAGTTTCATTGTTTAAAAGTATATATATTAAATTTGACACAGTAGTACCAAAAGCTGCCCCACCCTTCTGTAGCTCCTTTTGAGCTTCCTACAAGGAGATACTTTTGTGGAGATTGGCTCTGCCAAAAAAGCAGGCCAGGCTAAGAGGCAGAGGATCTCCCAAGCCCTGTGGCTCCAGGAGGGCTTTAGGTCTCTAAAATAAATGTAAAGAATATAGTTATTTGCCTAAGATCTGGATTTAGAGGGCTTTCTGAGAGTTATTAACTTGGACCTTAGAGGAATGTCCATTGAAGTTGAGGGCTAAGGGACTTGACACCTCTCTCTGCTCATCAATTAAGTGACAAATATTTCTTGAACTGGCACTAAGGACACATAATGGGACATGGTTCCTGCCTTCAGGATGCTCGCATTTCAACAGAGGAGAGAGCACATAACTAACTATATCATGCAATATATAATAAATGCCCAATGAACTGGACAGGCAATAATAAGTGCTAAAAGACTTTAGAGGAAGAGGAGCCTCAGCGATGAAGAAGACTTTCTTTTGAGTGAGTAGTACTTGAGCAGGCTAAGATGGATGAAGATTAAGATAGAGAGAGATAATGGGCATTTTAAGGGGAGAAACCAGCTTAAACAAATGCTGGGAAGTACAAGACCTGTTTAGGAGGAAATGAATAGACATTTTTGGTTAGGATAAATACCACATTTGAGAAGTACTGTGTGTAAAAGTAAGTTAAGGCCAGTGAGTGGAAAGGATGTGTAGAAGAATAAGGAAGATAGGCTGGGGCCAGAGTGTAGAAAGACTCATTTGCTGGGTTAAGGAGTTTAGAAGTATACGTAAGGGGGCAGCTGGGTAGCTCAGTAGATTGAGAGCTAGGCCTAGAGATGGGAGGTCCTAGGTTCAAATTTGACCTCAGACACTTCTCAGCTGTGTGACCTTGGGCAAGTCACTTGACCCCCATTGCCTAGCCCTTACCACTCTTCTGCCTTGGACAGAATTGGTTCTAAGACAGAAGGTAAGGGTTTAAAAAAAAGTATAGACAGAGGGGCACCCTTGGCAGTTTTAGAGAATGAGGAGGAGGATGTTAAAAGTAGAATTTAGAATGACTAATCTGGTAGCCAAGACTGACAAAATTGGCAGAGGGGAATGGAGGGAGTAAAACTCGTAAATGAGAGAATATGTGTCCTTGGTGAGAAAAACATTCAGGGTGTCCCAATCTTTAATAGCTTAAAAGTGCAATGGGACTTTGAGACTTCCTATATTACATGAGAATAAGTTGTGAAAAATATGACTGACTCCAGCCATAAGAAAAGAATGGGGCTATCACCAAGCTTGTCCATCTCTGCTTAGCCTAGTCAGCTGGTACAAAAAAAAAAGTATCCTCTTCTGAGAGATTAATAATCAGCACTATGATAGCTCTTCATTATATAGCATTTTATGATTATTAAAAAAAAAACTTCATGTTTCTGATCCTCCCACAACAGCACTATCTGGTTCTAAAATAGTATTATCCCCATTTTACAGATGGAGAAACTTAGAGAAAGAAATTTACTTCCCGGAGATCACAAAGCCAGGAAGCAGCCAAACCTGGGTCGCCTAATAGAATATATATCCCTTAAGGGCAGGGACTGTTTCCTTCATTGTATTTTTATCACCACCTTCTGGCATAGCGCCTGGTGCATGGTAGATGCTTAATAAATGCTGATTGATTGATTGATTCTGAATCTAAGCCCAGGGCTCTTTCTACTATACTCAGCTGTTTTATCATCATTGAATCTCTCTTTCCCTTCAACAGTCTGGTTCAGCAAACACATTTTGTCTTTTCATACTTTCTAATGAACCACTTCCTTTGGATTATTCAGACAGCAGCCACTCCTAGGGATTTGGAGTGAGTTGTTGGCCCGGTGTAGACCTGCATTTAAAAGCCAAATACCTACCAGGTCTGTGCTTCCCCACCTGCGGGTTTGGATTCCCTAAATGCCCTTTGGAATGTTATATAATTCAGGCAGCTTTCTCTAAGCCCTAATGAATTTGGGGTAGGAGGGAGGGGGAAGGGCCTGGTTGGGGGGGGGGGTCTGTGTTTTTGTTTCCTCTGTCTCTTAGGCAGGGGATTGTGTTTGCTTATGGATCTCTAAGTCGTTTCCATCAGTAATGACAGGGCTCCTGCTAACAGCTTATACAAATTATTTGCTGATAACCTGGCAGGAACCTTTCAGAAAAGAAGCTTGGTGCCCTGATGAGCCCAGTCACAACAAAACTGTGTCAAGACTGAGTCTCATCTGGTGAAAAATGAAGAAAAAAAATTAAAATGAGCTCCAACTTGTTGTCGGCCTTTGAGAAACTTCAAATTAGTTCAATCAAATCCATCTTCGCTGCTTTGCAATTGATACCCCAGACCAGGGGTTGATCTAAAATGAAGGCACCGGGGACATGCAAGAGAAATGGAAATTATCATTTGCAAACATTAGGCTGACACTTTGTGCGTGTGTGTGGTTGAGACCTGACAGCTCTGATTTGTGGGCTCCATTCCTCTCTGCCAAATAGTGCTCTGTTGAGATTAGAGGGGGCTCCTTTTATGGCAGCCCATCTTCATCCTCGCTGCTCATTAAAACTTTGTGGAGCAGGAGAACTTGGCGGAAGATAGGAAGGCGTTGGAACCTTCTGAGGGACTTTGGTACACATTTGTTGAAAGGTGTTTGAGAAGGGAGCCTTGGGTCTGACAAACCGGATTTTAGTACGGCTCTCCATTCACAGCGGGCTAAAATAATTGGTCATCAGTGACTACTAATTCGGTTTCGTAGCCAGAGGCAATTTTTTTCTTTCTGGAAAATCAATGACAGCACAGAGGTCTGTTCAACGTGATTCAGCTCAAGACGGGTCCTTATTTAGCTCTTGATGCTCCTTCCACCGGAGACAGCTATTTTGTTAAAATTAAATTAAAATCCATCTCTTCTGTGCCATTGGAATGGAGGGGCCAGTCAGGGCCACTGCTCCTTTCCAAGAGGGGTGGGAGAGGGTTTGTTCTCTTCAGCAACCACCGAGGCTCTAAAAGTAGTCTGTTGCGTCCCATGCCCAACTGTACTTTGGAGGGGTGAAAAGGATAAATTGATGAATGGCATGAGTTTCTCTCAACATTCCTAAATCAAAACCAGCCTCACGAGGAGTGCCCTGTAGGGGTAATTTGACAAAAAGCCCTGTTTTTCTGAAATCAGTGTTCACTGCAAAAATAAGAGGTTTTGACATGTATTTGGAATACTTTGACCCATGGTGCTCTCACTCCAGGTCTTACGTCCCAAGGAAGTCTCTTTCAAGGAACATTGGCTTTGGAGTCAGATGACCTGGGTCAAATCCCAGTTCTTTGAATTACTATCTCTTTGATGTCAGATAAGCCATTTAACTTCTCAAGGTATCAGTTTCCTCATCTGTCAAATGAAATGGTTGGACTAGATGAATTTTAGGAGCATATGAGCAACTGTAAATCTATGCCTTGGTAACATCAAAGCTAAAAAGGCAGGCCCTGGATATTCCAAAATACTCATAGCAGTACTGGAAATCAAGTGGGTGCCCATGGACTGAAGAATAACTAGCCAAATTGTAGTATGTGACCGGCATGAAATGCTATTGAGACTTATGAAACAATGAATCCATCAGAGAAACCTGGAAAGACTTGTGTGAACTGATAAAGAGTAAAGTAAGAAGGACAGTGAAGTGGCTCAGTGGATAGAGTGCCAGGCTTAGTGACAGGAAATCCTGGATTCAAAAATAGTCTCAGGTACACTTCCTAGCTGTGTGATCCTAGAAAAGTCACTTCATCCCAGTTGCCTAGCCTTTATCATTCTTCTGTCTTGGAACCAATATATAGTATTAATTCTAAGAAGGAAGGGAAGGATTTAAAATAAACAGTAAAGCAAGAACTAGGAAAAAGATACGCACAAAGATTCTAGTAACAGAAAGTATAACAAAAGTAATTATAATAACCAATCATAGCCCTGGAGAAGGGATTTGGAAATATACTTTACTCCTTTTGTTTGAGAGGTGGAGGGTACTTGTGGGAGTAAAATGTTGTATACATTGTCACAGTCACTGTGCCTGTTTTTCTTTGTCACAAATCACTAGAGAGAAGGGCATACTCAGGAAGGACTGTGATTTAAAAACAAAAGACTTCAGTAAAACTATAAAAAGAAAAGAAATCTATTGTGTAGGGTACGCATATATACCTGTGTTTCACACATAGTAGGAATGTAATTTATGTGGAAATGAATGGGTGTTAACAAGTTGGGGGGGAGGAGCAGGTTTGTCCTCCTCCGTTGTCACTTCCACGAGGTGGATATTTAATAAGAGGTCTTCTCTGTCCATCAAGTGAAGTCAACAAGTAATTATTAGAACACCTAGTATGTGTCCAGAATTGTCTGGTGATTTTCCTTCTCTGCCTCTGACTTCCTATCTAATTGACAGGATACACATCATGCCAAAATAATCAGTTAATTCATACCAAAAGATGAGTCAACTCACTGGCTCCTTTTGGCATAAGCATCATATAGGAAAAAGCAACAATAATATCATGGATTTCAATGGCATTTCTCTTCACAGCGATTTTCATTATTAATTCACTATAAATAATTTATTAATCAGAGACAGCTAGTTGGTGCAACGGACAGAGCCCTGGAAAGAGTCAAAAAGATTTGAGTTTAAATTCAGCCTCAGATATTTACTGTATGTGTGACTCTGGGCAAGTCATTTAACCTCCACTCAGCCAGGGGTTCCTTACCTATGAAATGGGGATAATAGCTGCTCCTACTGTTATGAGAATCAAATGAAACAATATTTGGAAAAGTGCTTGGCATGATACCTAGCATGTAGTTAATATTAAACTTGTTCAAAACTCATTGATCATCACAAAATCTCCCCAAACTAGTTAGAAACCAATATTTTAGCTCCTGTTTTAAAGAAAGAGAAGCCAATTCCTTTACAAGTTAAGTAACCAACCCAAGGTTATGGTGAAAAAAATATCTGAGTCAAGCATTTGAAGTGTTCAGACTTCCCGGTTACTTGTCAATCCACTAAACAGCCTTTTGTCTTTTGATTAGATCCTTTGGGCACAGTTCCTGTCTCAAAGATGGTAGAAGCAGTTCCCTTAGGAACTGAAGAATAGGTTGCAATTTCATAAGAAAGAAGATGCTAATGCTTGGGCCATATTTTTCTTTGGGCTCCAGCTCACAGGAACTCCACACCAGTGTAAGAAAGGAGTTCTGGATAAGACCACCTCTCCTCCATTGATCAGAGGTGCGACCAAGTGGGAAGAGTTAGGAGTCTGTCCCCCATTTGTTGTTTTTCTCTGTCTAGGCCAGAAGGAATGGGCCATGGGGAATGGGGAGGGAGGTAGACCAGTGGGCTGCGCAGACAGGTACAGCCTACTCCTTCACTTTCTCCTTAATTGTTCCCTTCTGGCCAGGGGGCCTGTCTGTTTTAACAAGACCGGGAGTGAGAAGGGGGTGTTAATTGAGGCACTTAACCACTCTCACCAGTGTGGCTGTTGTAGCTAATTAGGGAAGGGGGGCCTCTGGGCTTTCAGTTATTTTTTTAATTGTTTGTGGATTGAGCATAAAAGCTAATGACAGAGGAGGGACAGAAGAGATCGGAGCAAATTCCAGACTTCTAAATTCATCTAAGAGGTCATTTGCAATTTGTTAACATTTTTCACCAGGGTGAATTCAATTAGCAGTTCTCACAGAGAGTTGGAGCCCAAGGCAGGCAGGGCAAGGAGATCTGGGCCAATTTGCTCCTAAGAAGCTTCTGCCAGTTATCCAAGGATGGGTGCACTCATAGCTTCATAGTCTCCCAAATAGGCTTCTGACAAACCTGCCAGTCACAGAAAAAGTAATTTTTCAGTAATGCTGCCTTAAACTCCCTGTCAGCTCACTGAAGGAAAATTGGAGCAAAGCCCCAAAGAAAATGACCAGAAGTATTTCTCTTTATATAGCTTCCCCCTAGGATTCTGCTGCTCCTGGGAATGTGGAGAGGAAAATGTCCAGTGGAGATGAGGCTCTAAGGTAGGATCTTGGGCTTCTTCGCAGTCCACTTTCCCCTTAGAAATCTGGTGTACAGAGTGTACAGAATAGTGTATGAGCACTAAACTAGGCTTTAGGGAGGAAAGGTTCTTGTTTCAGCTCAGCCACTACTTTACCATATGACCGAGGATAAGTCCCTTTTCTGCTCTGGGCTTAAATTTCCTCAGTGAGAGGGTTGGTCTAGAAACTGGAAGGGTTGATATCAATTAGGGGTTCTTAGCCTTCCCCTCCCCCGCCCCATTTTTGGTATCACAGATCCCTTTGGCAGTCCAGTGAAAACTATGATCCCCTTCTCAGAATAATGTCTTTTAAAAATTCATAATTGATGAAAATCTTCAAATTCACTTTGCAAAGAAAGAAAATAAAAATGTATTTTTTTCATCCAAGATCACAGACTCCCTGAAATCTATCTATGCATCCCAGGTTAAGAACTCATGAAGATCCTCCAGAGAAAGAATTGTTGGAGTCAGATAGATGCAGATCAGAGTAAATTCTCTTTCACTCCAGTGTATTTAAAGTTTTATTTTGGGGTTTTGGTTTTGCAGGAGTGTGTGCTTACAACAATGACCAATATAGAAGTGTTTTGCACAATAATACATGTATGGCCCAGATCAAATTGCTAAAAAAATCTCTGAGTGGGGGCAAGGAAGGGAGAGAGAGAGATGGTTTGGATCTTATAATTTTGGGAAACATGTTGAAAAGTATTATTATATGTTACTGGAAAAATATCTTGAAATTTAAAAAAAGAACTCATGGAAATGTTCATTAAGGCTCCTTCCATTTCTTATTTTTTAACTCTACTTTCTGTCTTTGAATTGATACAAAATATTGGTTCCAAGGCAGAAGAGCAATAAGGACTATGCAATTGGGGTTAAGTGATTTACCTAGGGTCATACAGCTAAGAAGTATCTGAGGCCATATTTGAACCTAGGTCTTCCTGGCTCTAGGCCTGACTTAATAATCCACTGAGCCACCTAGCTGCCCTATACCTTCCACTTCTAACACTGAATATACTAAATTTCTCCATTCTCACATCTCCAATTCATATATGTTGTGTTCTAATATTCCTTTAATCTCTGACACTGTTCTAAGCTCTGACACTACATTCTAAGATCTCTCTGATAGTCTTTGATTCTTTGGGCTCTCTTAAAAAGTATTAATAAAGTATTAAATGTATATACAAATAAAATCACTGATCTTATCTCTTTCCCTAAAATAAGTAAATCTAATAGGTATAAAGAGCAACTCCAGGTCTGAAAGAATGAAAAAGCTTGTGCAAGGTTTCTGGGGAAATATATGCTGTTAGAATGAGTGTTCCTCTGGAACAGAATTTGGTAACATCTCCCTAACTGCCTAAGGAAGGAGTTCATCCTAAGTTGGTCTCAAATATAGAACATTCCCTAGCATCCAATCTTCACTGACAACAAGGTGCCACTGTAGAAGATTCCATATGGCAACAAATACCTTGTATCAGTGATGGGTGGTACCTGAAACCATGGAGCTGTACCTGAAATATGCACCGCTGGTATTATATTACTTTCAGACTGTTAGTGCCATTGCCACCACTCCGATTATGTAGCTAATCATTTTCAAAGAAAAAAAAATCCACAAGAAGCTTACTCAGAGCATGCAAAAATTACCAATATTTGCTCAAGAAGCTAAAAGAAAAGCCCCATGGCAAAAAAATTTGATATGAGTGTGTATATATAGATATGTATATAGATATGTATATAGATATATCTCAGATGTGTATATAGAGTATTGACCAGGGAAGTTCCATAATCAACTTGATTTTAAAAGGTGGTGAGCCTCTATTTGTAACTTTATATTTAATTATTTGTATTGTATTCATTTATTTGTATTATATGTAATGTAATATATTAATGTATTTGTAATATATTATATGTATTATAATATATTTATTTGTATTGTAATGTAATATATTAATGTATTTGTAATTAATGAAGGAAAGACTATATTTAATCAATTAAGTAATGAAGAACAATCCAGTAAGTATAAGAAAGACTAATTAAAACACATGTACATACTTTTTTATAAGCTGGCATGTTAATTGACCTGTTTGGTCAAGATGGTAGCAGATTATAAAAATATTTTGAGATTCATGCCTAATATAAGGGTATAAGACAGAACTAACAAGAATCAAAATAAAATCTTCCTTCATCCAAATCTCCAAAAAACATTTGGATAGGTCTGTGATTTCATCAGGGTGGAAGCTTCCCACCACTAATGCAGTTCCTCTAAGCTTTCTTATCCTGCATGATTCTTGCCCATATCACTTCCCAAATCATCCCTATCTCCTCAAGGCCTTCTTGTTCCTTTTTTTTAAAAATGTTTTTTAAGCCCTTACTTTAGGATCAATTCTAAGTTTTGGTTCTAAGGCAGAAGGGTGGTAAGGGCTAGGCAATAGGGGTTAGGTGAGCCTAGGGTCACATAACTAGGAAATTTCTAAGGCCAAATTTGAACCCAGGACCTCATTTCAAGGCCTGGTTCTCAAACCACTGATTAACCTAGCTGCTCCTTCTTGTTCTTTTAATATTTTGATGCTAGTAGATTTCTCAGTCTGTCCCAGTGCTATCTCTGATTCTTGTTCCATGACTGAATCATCCCTGTCTTCATCAAGATCTTTTATGCAACATTCTGGTGAATGAACCACACAACAGACTGGGCCCTACTTGTGCTCATCATGCATCTTCCTATTGTTCCCTGGGTTATTGGTAACTGTAAAATTTGCAGAAATTACAACTCAAATTCTAAGGATTACAAAACCCAATGATCTCTAAAGTAGAGCATGATGAATTCATGCCATGTTAAAATAATCATTCTAGTTACAGAATTTTGTGGGCATCAAATGCTTAAGGATTTGTTGATTGTGTCCATCCCATAAACACAACATAGTAAGCAAATGCAACCAATGGGACACGTGCCCTGAACTGTGTCATTAATATTGTGGATAGATCCTTACCAAGCCATCCATATTCTCTTAGTCAGTTCCTTTTGTGACCCAGGGCATTCAAGTACAAGACAGCTGTCTCGGGCCTTAAAGTGCAATGATAGAGACTGGCAGCTGCGGGATTTACTCTCCTGACCTTAGCTGTCTACTTTTGCTCTCACCAGCTGAACTAAGTAGCCATAATCACAGTATGGTTGTCCTCAAGGCATTCATCCATTCATTCAGGGAGCATGCCCCTAGTCAGACCACATCTAGATATTTAGTTCTAAATACTACACTTTGGGAAGAATATATATAAACTGGAGGACATCTAGCAGAAGGCAATCAGGATCATAAAGCACCATTTGTGCAATGATGAATGGAAATGTGAACCTTTAACCTGGAGAAGAAAAGATTTCGGAGAGAAAGAGAGGGAGAACATGGCAGCTGTGTGAAAGAATGACTATCCATATTTGTGGGTATAACCAATGTTGGAATGTGTTTTACCAAACTATGCATATTTGGGGAGGCATTTCAGGAAGGGCGTTTATTTGACCATGGGAGGGGGAGGGTTAATGGTATAGATTAATAAAAGGAAAAAAATGGTAAATGACTCCTTTGAGAGAGAATTGTTTTGACAGACTCAGGATGGTGGAAGTAAGAATAGTGGGTGAAAGTTGCTAAAAATTAAATTTAGGCTTAAATAAAGAAAAGCATTCTAACACTAGAGCCTGTCCAAAGTGAAATGGGTTGCCTCAGGAGAGGGTGACATCCCTCTTTGCTATGGGCTTTAAACAAATCTGGACAATAAATTGTTGATTATGCTATAGAGGGGCTCATGATTCAGCAGTAGGTTGCACTAGAATGGTCACTGAGATCCTTTCAGCTTTGAGCTTCTCTGTTTATTTAGTGCCTGCTGTGTTCAGAGAAAAATGCTAAGTGCTGGAGGAGGTACAGAGTTTGAATAAGACATGATCCCTGCACTCAAGAAAGCTTATCTAGGTATATGGCACATACACAGACAACTATAATGCTCAACAATCTGCGTATATCAGAGAAGTATAATACAAAGAGCACATGAGGTCCAAAGGGGGAAGGTCATTCCCAACAGTATGAATCAGGAAATGCTTCTTGGAAGAGGAGACATTTGATTTGGGTTTTAAAGAATGAGTAGAATTTCAGCAACCAAAGAGAGGAAGACATTCCAAGCATAGGACAAGGTCTGAACAAATGCACAAAGACTAGAAAATGAAAAGAAAGCTGGGAGAACAAAGCAAAATCCAGGGTTTGGCTAGTCCATAGAGTTTCATGAAAAGCAATGACAGGAGTTAAAAAGTTTGGGTGGTGTCAGATGATGGAGAGCCTTGAATGTCAGAAACATAATTCTGAACTTTACTTTATAGGTGATAGCAAGTCACCAAAGATCTTTGAGCAGAGATGTGTACATGGGTAAGACAGGTTGAGCAGCATCTTGATACTCTGGTGGAAAATGAGACCTGGAGAAAGAAGCCTGGTTTTAGTAAACTATTGCAATAAACTAGACGTAGTCATGAGATCCTATAGTCGGTAGGCAGCTTTGATAAGAGAGAGAAGGGCCTAGGAATGGTGAAGGCAGTCAGATCAACAAGAATTAGTGGCAATTGCTAAAGAACAGTTTTCTATAAACACCTATTCAGTCTAAAGCAGTTTTGTGTATTTTGGGACTCAACTTTGGCTATCCTGATCTACAAAGGGCGCGCTCCTTCATCCAGCATGTGGGGATTCAGAACAACTAGACATGCTGCTAATTATTTAAAAACATTTTTTTTTGGTTCGAGTGGGGAAGACAGGATGCCCTGGAGACTGTGAAGCACCCAGTGCTGACTAGCGACACTTAGACCTGGCAAGGACTCTCTGTTGCAAAAGCCATTTCACAGAGAGCAGCCCTTGTAGAGATCAAAAGCCTGAGCGGGAATCCAAGCAATCTGATTGGTGGGGGCCCCATGGGGGAGGCTGGGACCTTAGCAGAGGCTCGTTAGCGCTGACCTTGGCACGGGAACTGCCTGCTGATGGATAGGGTATGGAGCCGGACAAGCCCCAGGGGAATGCCTGTATTATCTATTATTGTCCCATCAGCGCCTTCCCTGACCCCTCCCTGCTCTGAATGCCACACGCATCAGGGAAACAATAAATCTATGTCTGAGGCCAGGAAAGAGAGAGAGAGAGAAGGAAAAAAGAGAAGGGATGAAAAATGTTCTTTTTATGACTCTGCTAACAAAGCTGGCCTTCCAGGGAGGAAAACATTGCTTTAGGGAGGCCAGAGGGAGATAGAAGTGGGAACAGCTGGGCGACTGGAAAGCTGGCTTCCTGGGGAAGGGAGAGAAAAGGGGACAGAGACATCTCCCCTACCCACGGAGAGTACCCCAGATTTCCCAGCCCACTAAAGGAAATTACATTTGAGCTCCTCCTCTTAGATTCCTGGAATGCCTGAGCAAGAAGAGAAATCCACAGCTCATCACACCTAATACTCCTACTTTACCAATTGAGGCAACAACAGGGAAAGTGACTTGCCCAAGGAAACACACTAAACTGAGTCAGGCTTCCTGAGACCAAGTCTGGGCCTCCTTTCATTATACCATACTCCCCTTCCTTCTTTCCAAGTGGGCAATATTTCCTGTGAAACTCATTCTAGGCCAATCTGGACTTTGACTCACCCAAAGCAGAGATTAGTATCTGTCTATTGAGGTGAGGCATTTCTAACTCCATCTAAACTCTCCCAGACTTCCTCCCAATTTCAAATGGTCGATGGCTTCAGCTGAGTCTGAAAGGGCCCAGGTCCAGTTCTCTTTTAAAGAAAACATTAATATTTCATCATGGTTGCTGGGGAGTCTTGCAGTCAGGTATGTGCTCCCTCTTGTGGTCATTCTGGGGTTTCAGGTCTGGACTAAACCTGCTTTCTCCTCTAGCTTTGCTTTTGGAAAACTCTATCTTCCATTCTCTGAAACAGTCCTGGAAGGGGCTTGTTATTGGTTTATTGGTGGGTGGTTTGGATTTTTGGCCACTGGCTCACTGTGTAACAAAAGAACCCAGAGTGATTGATGGGCCTCTTGTAAATTTGTAAAATAAATCAGCTTGGCAGATAGATTCAAAAAACCTGTCAAGCTGCAAACATTTTTTTAACAGCCTGTAAAATTTTCTCCCATCCTTCACATTTGTGTCAGGCTGATGATGCATCTGATGGCAGCAAGCCGCAGTTCCCGAAAGAAGTACAATGCCAGCTGCATTGCCCATTTTTATTATAATTCTTACTTCCTCTCAGCTGCTTTTCTTTCAGAAGGCCTAGGCCTGTGGGCCAGGCTAATTTGTGTAGTTGGAAAAAAAATGCTAAAGTTGAATTGTGCAACTCTGACCCTCATTCCCAAAAAATGTAAGCTGGCTTTACCCTCTGATCAAAAGCATGGTTCATAGCATTAAACAGTAAGGCAGCTTATCTCTTACTAGGTTCTTCTTCCTCAGAACAAAAGAATGTGGTTGTTGTTATTCATTCATTTCTGACTCTTTGTGACTCCATTTGGATTTTCTTGGCAAGGATACCACAGTGGTTTATCATTTCCTTCTCCAGCTTTTTTGACTTATGAGGAAACTGAGGCAGATAGGATCACACAGCTTAGTAAGTATCTGAGGTGAGATTTGAACTCAGGTCTTCCTAACTCCAGTCCCAACATTCCATCCAATACATTTCAATTCTCAACACTTAAGAAAATTGTTTAGAGAGGGCATCTTATCAATTGCCAAATATCTCATTTTGAAACGGATTAAAATTATAACCTCATAAGATCATAAAATTTAGAGCTCCAAGTGTCCTTTTGAGACTATCTATCAAATCCTCTCCTTTTGGACATGAGAAATTCAGGTCCAGAGAAAATCTGGGCACATGCACAGGAAGCTCATCTGGCATTAAATATGGCCCAGTTCTTGCAGGTCATACACTAGTCAGTAGTAGATCCAGGCCTCCTGACTCTCTGTCCAGAGTTCTTTCCAGGGGTACTACACTAGGGCTCAGTCCATTTGGAGGATGACTTGGGTGGCATTTGTGCCCACACTTTGTCTACACTATACAATTATAATTATGTATGGGTCCCATCTGCCCCACTCCTATTAAAGTGTAAGCTCCTTGAGAGTAGAAACCCTATCTTGGTTATCTCTGTGTTGCCCCCAGAAGCACTCTACACAGCAGGCACTTGATAAAAGACTGATGAATGAAATGTGATTTCTAAGATCTACTCCTTTCTCTCCATCCCTATAATCTTAACTTAAAATTGGACTCTATCCATTCCTAACCTTGCCCCAGATCTAGAGCAAGGCCAACTGGAGGAAGGAAAGGGAAGTTAACTCCATAACTGTGGGGTATCTGCTGCAGACAGAAGAAAGATGACTCCAAAGCTTTGTGCACAGAAGGTGTTAGAGCTAATCTTAGTTCCCAGAATCCACAAACTGCCATATGCTGTTCTATTCCCCTCCATGACACTGGACTGTATCTTAATTGACAATGCTTGCCCAGTTAAGAGCTCTAACAATTAAGATGTGCTGGGAGATATGTGAATATTTGCAAATACTTGTTAAAATGTATCAATAATTAAGGGGGGTGCTGTTTAAATAGCTGCACTTCTGGCTGGCTGACATTATTGCTTACACAGAGCCACAGAGTATCTTTTGGACAGCAATAAGCATTACTAAGTTGGCAGCTGACCTACCCAAGGTCCAAATATCCTTCTCAAATTTGCATTCACTGGCCTTGGCAGCATCTACCCAGAGCAAGTAAAATGGACATGGGAAAACTTTAGCCAAATCATTCAAGTCCCTAACCTGCCATTTAGGGAAGAAGAAAGCATTGAAACTGTTCACTTGGGTCAGATATTCTTTTTTTTTAATTGAAATTTTTATTTAATTAATTTAGAATATTTTTCCATGATTACATGATTCAAGTTCTTTCCCCCCTTCCCCATAGCCAACACACAATTCCATTGGGTTTTACATGTGTCATTGATCGAGACCTATTTCCATATTCATAATATTTGCACTCAGGTGATCACTTATAGTCTGTATCTTCAATCATATTCAATCATATCCCCATCAACCCATGTAATCAAGCAGTTGTTTTTCTTCTGTGTTTCTACTCCCACAGTTTTTCCTCTGAATGTGGATAGTGTTCTTTCTCATAAGTCCCTCCAAATTGTCCTGGATCACTGCATTGTCACTAATGGAGAAGTCGAGAATTGAATTACATTCGATTGTGCCACAGTGTATCAGTCTCTGTGTATAATGTTCTCCTGGTTCTGCTCCTTTCACTCTGTATCAATTCCTGGAAGTCATTCCAGTTCACATGGAATTCTTCCAGTTCATTATTTCTTTTAGCACAATAGTATTTCATCACCAACAGATACCACAATTTGTTCATTCCTCAATCGAAGGGCATCCCCTCATTTTCCAATTTTTTGCCACCACAAAGAGTTTGGCTATAAATATTTTTGTACAAGTCTTTTTAACCTTATGATCTCTTTGGGGTATAAACCCAGCAGTGGTATGGCTGGATCAAAGGGAAGACAGTCTTTTAAAGCCCTTTGGGCATAGTTCCAAATTGTCATCCAAAATGGTTGGATCAATTTACAACTCCACCAGCAATGTATTAATGTCCCAATTTTACCACATCCCCTCCAACATTTATTACTTTCCTTTGCTGTCATGTTAGTTAATATGCTAGGTCTGAAGTGATACCTTAGAGTTGCTTTGATTTGCATTTCTCTAATTATAAGAGATTTAGAACACTTTTTCATGTGTTTATTGATAGTTTTGATTTCTTTATCTGAAAATTGCCTATTCATGTCCCTTGCTCATTTCTCAATTGGGAAATGGCTTGATTATTTTTGTCCAATTGATTTAGCTCCTTATATATTTGAATAATTAGACCTTTGTTAGAAGTTTTTGTTATGAACATTCTTTCCCAATTTGTTGCTTCCCTTCTAATTTTGGTTGCACTGGTTTTGTTTGTACAAAACCTTTTTAATTTAATGTAATCAAATTATTTATTTTACATTTTGTAAATTTTTCTAACTCTTGCTTGGTCTTAAAATTTTTCTTTTCCCAAAGATCTGACAACTAAACTATTCTGTGTTCACCTAATTTATTTATTATTTCCATCTTTATATTCAAGTCATTCACCCAGTCTGAATTTATCTTGGTGTAGGATGTGAGATGTTGATCCAAACCTAATCTCTCCCATACTGTTTTCCAATTTTCCCAGCAATTTTTGTCAAATAGTGGATTTTTGTCCCAAAAGCTGGGATCTTTGGGTTTATTATAGACTATCTTGCTGAGCTTATTTACCCCAAGTCTATTCCACTGATCCTCCCTTCTGTCTCTTAGCCAGTACCATATTGTTTTGATGACCACTGCTTTATAGTGCAGTTTAAGATCTGGTACTGCTAGGCCTTAGGTCAGATATTCTTTTTTTTTTTTAATTTTAAACATTATTTTATTTGGCCATTTCCAAACATTATTCACTGGAAACAAAGATCATTTTCTTTTCCTCCCCTCCCACCACCTTTCCCTCTCCCATAGCCGACGCACGATTCCACTGGTTATCACATGTAGGTCAGATATTCTTAACCCAAGGTTCATGAACTTGTTTTAATGTTTTGATAACTGCATCTCAATATAATTGGTATCCTTTATAATTCTATATATTTAAAAATAATCCTGCATTGACTATTAATCTATTAATAATTTTATAGATTTAAAAACTTTATTCTCAGACATGATACAGACTTCACTAAAACTGCCAAAAGAGCCTGTGTCCAAAAAAAAAAAAGTTATGAGCCCTTGGTCTGGATGATGTTCCTTCTTTGGAAAATGGGCAAGACTTCCACTTCACTTTAAATCATTCTTGAAGGACCTTTCTCCCTCCTACCTGCCACTACCCTTTGCTTACACCTCCATGTTAGGCCACTATTTGATCTTGTAGTGTAGTTATTTGTGTCTGTGGCATAGCCCCTGTCTTCCATGAAGGTAAGGACCTTATCTTATGAAACTGAATTCTATATCTCCTTCCATGCCTGCACACAGTAGGTACTTAATAAATATTTATTGAATTGAATTGTACCATGTGGGTCTGTATAAGGAGGAAAGCATGTCATCAGGCATTAACCTAGTAATTTGGTGTGCAACTGACCAACACAAGTGTAAATGTTATCTAAAGGAGCTCTGTTGTGGAGAGCTTTCATAAAACTGGTTATTTTGTATCAGGACTCAGAATCTAAACTAAAGTCACTAATAAAGACAATTGGTAGAGAGGAGCAAGTACAGGATGGGGAAATGCCCAAACTAGGTTTTAGTCCCAGAGCTACCAGTAGAAGCAATGTAACTTTGGGCAATAAAAACACTTGTAAGAAAAACCTAGGAAGATTTCTATTAAATGATGTAGAGTGAAGTGAGCAGAACAGGGAGAACATTGTACACAGTAACAGCAACATTTTAAGACGATCAAGTGTGAATGAATCTGTTGTTTCAGCAATTACAGTGATCCATGACAATTTTCAAAGACTTGTGATGAAAAATTCTAGCCACCTCCAGAGGAAAAAAATGATGGAATCTTAATTCATATTGAAGAATGCTTTTTCTACTTTTAAAAACTATTCTGGGAGAGGGGCAGGTTTGGTCTGTATTTTCTTTTGCAACATGGGTAATATAGAAATGTTTTATGTGATTGCACATGAGATGCTTGCCTTCTTAAGGAGGGGAGAGGGGATGGAGGGAGAGAATATTGAACTCAGAATTTTTTAATGTTAATTTGCATTTATATACAATTGAGAAAAATTAAATTAAAATTAAATATAAAAAATAAATTTAGGGGCAGCTGGGTGGCTCAGTGGATTAAGAGTCAGGCCTACAGACGGGAGGTGCTAGGTTCAAATCTGGCCTCAGACACTTCCCAGCTGTGTGACCCTGGGCAAGTCACTTGACTCCCATTGTCTAGCCCTGACCACTCTTCTGCCTTGGAACCAATACACAGTATTGATTCCAAGACAGAAGGAAAGGGTTTAAATAAATAAAAAATAGAATAAATAAATTTAAACACCTATAAAAGGAGGATATCACATACTATCTCCACCAGAGGGCTAATGTCCTTTCCATATGTTATCTCACTAGAACCTCACATCATCTCTCTAAGGTGGCTTGAACATATATTATTATTCCCATTCTACAGATGAGTTAACAGGAAGTGATTTGCCTGTGGTCACAAAGTTAACAATTAAGCAGTAAGCATTTAGTAAGTGATTACTATGTGCCATGCACTATACTAAACTCTTGAGAAACAAAGGGGAAAAAAATTCTTGCCCTCAAGAATCTTACATTCTTTTAAATTTTTTTAATTTTTTTATTTTAACAACAAATTTCCACATACGTTTCCCAAAGTTATTTGAACCAAATTATCTCTTTCCCTTCTTCCCTCCTGCCTCCCAGAACTGGCAAGCAATTAGATCTGGGTTATACATGTATTGTCATGCAAAACATTTCCACATTATTCATTTCTCTGAGTGATTAATCTTATAGAACCAAAGCCCCAAAACATATATCCAAATAAACAAGTGATAAATCGTATGTTTTCATCTGCATTCTGACTCCAACAGTTCTTTCTCCAGAGGTGAAAAATTCCCTCAGAATTGTCCTAAATCATTATATTGCGGTTAATAGCTAAGTCTATCACATTTGATCGCTCCACAATATTGCTGTTACTGTGTACAATGTTAAGACACTTAAGACATTCTGAGAGACAATATAAATAAATAGATACGTGCAAGATACATAAAGAGGAACTAGAAGGTAACCTTAGAGGGGAGGTACTGTTGAGGGGGGAACAAGGGGCTGGGATTGGCCTCCTGAGAAAAGATGTTGAGCTGAGGTTTGGAGGAAGCTAGAGATTCCAAGAAGTAGAAATGAGAAGGGAGGAAGTCCAGGCATAGGAGACAGCCAATACAAATACATCCTGGAGCTAAGAGATGGAATAACACGAGGAATATCCAGTTGGTGTCAGAGAACAAAATCACACTGATCCACTATACCACGATTATCTGGTGAGGAGCAAGTCAATTACTTTCAGAAGTATGCTACAGCTAATTCAATGAGTGACCTGATTGTTAAAATTTCAGGGCCCAAATCAGCAAACACTACAAATAAGAGCAACTTGATTTTGTTTGTTTTGTTTTGTTTTGCTTAAAGAGATGGAGAAAATGTTTACAATTCAGATTAAACTTAAAAGTCTGTCATGTGTACATTGTGTCCTTTTTTTTAATGAGATGGCTGTTAAATATTTACTATCATATCATTGTTCATTCCCACTCTGAGCCTCAGTTTCCTCACTCATAAAATAGGGGTTGGAGATGAGTGATTTTTATGGTTCATTCTAATTTTGTGATTACCAACCTAAACTTAGAATGAACTTCTCAAATTCTCCATACTGGGTGGTACAGTAACATTAACTCCTCAGTAATGTGAGTGTGATTTGGTCTTTAACATGCTTTTAAAGTAAAGGAATAAATACAATCAGGCACTGTAAAAGGTGGTCATTAGCAAATGGGCCCGATGCCCCATAACTTTAAAGTAATAGCCACATTACTGCCTAGGACTGATTATTTTTTAAATCTACCTCTTCCATTTATGCTGTGGGGGCTATGGTTTTGTCAGGGAAAGTTGGGCAGGCCAGCCAAGCTTTCCAGCAGCCATTTAACCTCCATTTATGAAGAAATAAAGCAAAATTGATGCTGATTGGGGCCTGCTTTGGGGGATATTTCTGGTCCATAAAAGCCCTTTTCCCTGCAATTTGCTGAGCTGCCCTGTCATATCAGGAGGAGCTGGTACTGATAAAGATAAAGCTTTATCGCTGGGGTATTTGCTGCTAACAGCAACCTAATGCAGCAGTTTCATTTTGATGCAATTAATGTTAATGTCTGCTACGAAAATTGTCATTAAATACCATTTTAAAATCCATTCAATTTGCATATGCAAAGCCCATTTACTATCACAGAAGATAGAGCCAGCACTTCATCATGCCTTTTCCCTAGAATTTGTAGCCAGTGGGTTTTATAGCGATTTAAGATTTCATATTGAAAGCCAGATGATAATATACGTCCTTTCAGGCAGCTCAGTGGATTTAGAAGATGTAGCGGGCAAAGGCAGCCAGAGAATCCGAAAATGTTGCAGGTGTCTTCCCACACCTTAGCACTGGGCAGCCTGAGATAGCAAGATTGCTGGGCCACTGTGAGTCAAGAGACCTAGGATGGAATTCTGTCTTTAAGTGTGCAAATGCCAGGAGCCACCATACCTGTGTGAACTCGCCTGTAAAATGGAGATAATAATGCTCCTTATAGTCCTTCAAAGGGCTTTGAATGAGAATAAAGAAAACAATGAATGCAAAAGTGCTTTGCAAATAACAAGCAGTTAGAAATACTTGGTGTATGTGTTTTGGTGTTGTTCTTTCAGTTATTCACATTCCTCTGATTATAGCCCCATTTGAATTATGTTGATAGCAGCCAAGAGCAAACAGTAGTTACTGAGTTACTGCTGAAATAGAAATCCCCAGGCTAAATAATCATAATGACTAGCATTTATATAGCACTTTGAATTTTGCAAAGCAAGTATTTCATTTTATCTTCACAAAAATCCTGGGAGTTAAGTACTGTAATTGCCCCCATTTTATAGATGAGGCAGACAAGAGTTATGTGACTTGCCCAGGGTCACACAGCTAGTAATTATCTGAGGCTAGATTTGAAGTCAGAGCTTCCTCATTCATACCCCCTGTACCACTAAGGTACCTCCCATGTGATGGTTATATGCAAATACTATCTTCCCAATTAACTCTGATATATAAGGAATTTTTTTAAGAAGTAGAGTATATGGAAACAGCAATATTGCTATGACTAAAAGAAATGATTATGTAAAGCATGTGGCTATATATCAGCATTAAGGTCTTCCACTTTAAAAAATGTATTTATTAAGTGTATTTATTAAAAGAACTGTATTGCAACCTGAAACACAAATAGAAAAGTAAGTCATTCTCTTCTCCCTAGGAGTCCACATTTCAATGGGGGAAGGCAACACCTATAGGAAGTTCCAGTTGCAAGTCAGATGGAAAGGTATCGTGGTCCTTAGGATGCAGCCACAATATGGATAGTAACATATCTTCTTAGATGCCGTTTCCACTGATGAAAACCACATGCATTTCTGATGCTGAGCCATTTGACAGTGCCATGGACTTTGGTGGCAAGCACTTCCTTTTCTGGGTTTTCATAGCCATGACAGCTAAGATGGTAGGGGCCAACAGCCATGCAGAAGCAGCTGCAAGGTAGCATCTCTTCAGTGATTGCTTACTGGATGGTGGGTGTTTCCCCGGGGCTAGGCTAGAAGGAGCCTGCTTTGCCTGGGCAGTGCTGTTATTCCCAAAGCTCATGGGTTTACTACATGTAGAAAGCTTCAAGGAGTAGTGGGTAATGGTAAAAACAAAAGAATCAGAGTCAGAAGTTCTGAATTAGAATCTCAGCTTTATTATCTGTTCCCTGTGTCAACTTGGGCAAGTAAATCACCTGACTTCTCTCATCTGCAGGTTTTGGGGGGGGCATATTTTTTTTCATAGAGGCAGTATGGTATGATATGGTGGGTAGACATTTGGACTAAATGGCAAAATTAATTTACTTAAGACCTTTTTCAGACATCTTCTGGCCATATGACCATGCAGTCTCAGTCTAGGTTTCTTTAGTTTTAAAATGAAAATTATAATGCCCATAGCACTTAGCTGCAGGGTTGTGAGGACCAAATATTGTATGTAAAGTTCTTTGAAAACCTTAAAGTCTATATGAATGTTAATTAGTAATATTATCCCTCCATAACTCCATTCATGATACAGGAAATTTTCCTAATCTAAGTGTCTCTCCCTTGCTATTCCTTCCCTACATTTATGTTTTCCTCCTCTTAGAATGTACCTTTCTTGAGTCATGGATTTGTTTCTCTTTTGCTTTTGTATTCCAATGCTTAAGACACAATAAAAACTCAAATGTTTGTCGTTGTTGCTGTTGCTTTTGTTGTTCAGTCATTTTTTCATTTGTATCAGACTCTCTGTGACTCTATTTGGGATTTTCTTGGTAAAAATACTAGAGTGGATTGCCATTTCCTTCTCCAGCTCAGTCACACAGCTAGTAAGTATCTGAGGACACATTTGAATTCAGGTCCTTCTGACTCTAGGCTTGGTACTTTATGCACTATACTACCTAAATGTAAACATACACACACACACGTGTAAATGATTATAAATTCTGAATTGCTCATCTTTTTTTCAGCAGGTGGCCACATATTTCATCCCTAGTCCTCTAGTGTTTATCTCTATAATATTGTCAATACATAAATTATTATCCTGGTTCTTTTCACTTCAGTCCTTATCCTTGAATAATCCTTATATAAATCTTCCCAGGTTTCTCTAAAACTATTCCCTTCATCATTTCTTATAATACAATAAAATTCCATCACATTTGTATATCATAACCTGTTCAGCCATTCCCCACTGATCATTTCCTCAGACTATCATTCCATTTCATTTCATATTATTTTTCTGTTTTTTCATTCTTTTGACTTTAATTTTTCTTGATGTCTCATGAAGCCATTAGCTTCTATTTCCCCAATTCTAATTTTTAAAGAACGAATTTCTTCCATGACCTTTTGATCTGCCTTTTCTATTTGGTCCCTTCTACTTTTCATGAAACTCTTTTCCTCATTGGATTTTTGTGCCTCGTTTACCAGTTGACCAATTTTGCTTTAAAATTTTTAAGCTGTTGTTTTCTTTTTGTATTACTTTTATTTATTTTCCCCATTTTTCTTCCATCTATCTTATTTGATTTTTTAAAATTCCTTTTTGAGTTCTTCTAGAATTGAGACCAATTCCCATTTTTCTTTGAAGTTTTGCATGTGGTCTTTTGGATCTCACCATCTCCTATTGATTCTGTGTTTTGCTCTTTGTTCCTACAGAAATTTTCTAGGGTTAAGTGTTTCCTTTGCTGTTTTCTCATTTTCCCCAGCCTTTTTTTTTGCCTGAAGACTGGGAGTTTTGAACACTGCTATTTCTGTCTACTCCGCTGATGGCTTACAGGTTTCAACACTCAGAACTTTTTTGCCCTGGGGCTAGGTCTTTACCACAGCACAGGCTTGAAAGGGCCTAGCACCATGGACTTTTGGGTCTCACTGTGGACTGGTGCCAGAGCCTGGGACTTTAAGGGGTTGGTCTGGGTTCAGGGGTGCTCTGCTTTGGTGGTATAGGCAGGGTCCTAGGATCCTGAATTTAGCCTATGTTCAAGCTAGGAACCTGGTACAATAGGTGGGTGTGCTGGGCCAGGCATTCCTCTGTGCCAGTTTTGCTTTCAGTTCCCCCTTATCCCATGAAAATCCCATGAAAATCGACTCTCTCTCTCTGCCTATCTCTCAAGTTGAACCTAGTGGGAGAGCCCCCTCACTCAGACTTGCTGTTGGTTTTTTACTCTTGTCATTTTAAGGTGCTCTCTAAACATTGGTTTGGAAGAATTGTCAGTGTTTTCAACTTTTGCTGCTACTAACCTGCCATCTTGGCTCCAGCTTCATTTTCTCCCATTTCAAAAAGAGTTATAAATGTTCATATGTCTTTAGAGTTTTGTATGTGTGTGTGTGTGTGTCTGTGTTTAGGATTGATCTCTCCCTTAATCTACTCTCTCTAATTCCCTATTCTCCCTTCTCCTCGTTCCTTCCTATTTTCCTGTTGAATGAAATGTGTTTCTGTACCCATCACTCTGTGTTTATTCTTCTTTCCTTTGACCAATTCAGATAA